>NW_010122973.1:0-38520 GCF_000699245.1 Pterocles gutturalis
TTCTGTGATTCTGTGATTCTGTGATAACTTAATATTCCATCATCGGTCTGATGTCAAGAAATGGAATGTTAAAGGGTTTTTAATGGGCATACGAAGTAGCGTGAGGATGAAGCTGACACTCTCTCACATCTTTGGGCAGAGGTGGCCTTTCTGCTCTATCACCTTTGTATGTTTTACAGAGAAGACAATGGCCTACAACTTTATTCTCCATGAGTCACGTCCATCTACATTTAAATTACAAAGGTCAGGTCCACTTGTATGATAATTAAATTTAATAAAATAAGAATACTTTATAACATTCAAGTCCACATTATAATTGAGTGGGATAGCTATCCCCCCCACAGCCTCAGTACACAATATAGTTTATGCACGAGCTCAGGATTCTCTGCAAGATGCTGAAATCAACATTGTGTGTTAGGGATGTGGATGCTTATTTTAAGCAGTGAGTTTGAAAATTGTGGTTTGTAGAAATATATGCAAAAATATTGCCAAAATAAGCATCCAAAACCTCATTTCAATATGCAGCTGCTTGTAAGCACAGTAATTAAGATATATTGGGTAAATTTACTACATCTTTTCTCACCCACACCAGTGAGACAGAAGTTGCAGATTTCAGACAAAGACTCAACAGATCTTTAAACTCCAGCCAGGACTCAGCGGAAAGCTGTCTGGGAGAGCAGGTCTGCTACTTAGCCTGGTCTTGTCTCCACTGCTCTGAGCTCTTTGATGGAGAGAATGTTGTTAGGATCACCCAGATCCCACCTATTGTAGATGGAATAATAATTGTTGTGGATCTCCATCATTTAATTCTGGCACAACAGCAATGGGTTAACTCAGCTTTTAATTTCTTCAAAACACTTTTCACAAATTAACCCATTTATCCTCACAATCCTGCAGGGAGGGAGGGAGCGAAGGAGAGAGTCAGTCTATCTGTTCTCTAGATAAAGAAACTGAAGTTGGGGTTTTGACATTTTTCTTGGCAGGAATCAATCAGTGTCAGCTTTACACTTCACATGCCATCACCAGTCACTCATTGCTCTAAATGCTGTGTTTACACTCTGCAGCAGGAGATCCATGCTCCTTCTAGTTTCCTCCTTCTCTGAAATAAATCAACAGCTTTTACCTCTACTTTCTCCTCCAGCTGGGGTGATGCTGGTCCCTGAAAGGAAGACGGAGGATGGGTTTGAGGAGCACTTCGGCTTGAACTACTTGGGACACTTCCTAAAAAAAAGCTGAAGCAATCAGGAACGCACAGTCACAATGCTAGGATCATCACTGTCTCATCAGCCACCCATTATGTAGGCAAATTGCACCTGGACGACTTACAAAGCAGGTACCAATCCATTTTTGATATTCACTGATCTGCAGTAAGGGTGTGCAGATTAAACTCCAAAAGAATTGTTACTGAATACCGAATGTGGGAAGTTTTGTTGCCTTTATTGTTATTTTTTTAATGAATGGTGAGCATTTGCTAAATATCTTTCAGACTTGAGCAAAGCTTGCAGCCTTCAAAGACAGAAATAATTTATAACCCTGTAAGCTGAATCTTTTATTCTGAACCTTGAAAGTCTTGCTTCCTTTCTGATGCTCACAGTGCGGTGATGGTTGTGGTGTGGAGCCTGGGCTTCTCACTGCCTACTCGGGGAGACTCTCAGTAACTGGGTTGTTTTAAAATGGCCTGGGTGAATGCTAATAGACTTCATCCTCAAGTGAATGCATATGTAGAGGCCCTGATCCTGCCCCCAGGTGGGCACAGACAGATGCCTGTGGCTGCTAGCTCCCTGCCCGCTGAGCGCAGGGATGCTGACTTGGCTCGGGGAGGGGGGGCAGCTAGCCCCGCCTGCCCAGCTGCCTTGCAGCTTCTCCCAGCCCACGCTGCCTGCTGCTCCTTCCTCCCTGGCAGCTCTACATGCTGGCCTGCAGCTCCCGGTACACCATCCTCCCTTCCTTCCACCTCTGGCCTCTGTTTTGTCCTGCACCACTCCTAATGTTCTGGTCCCCCACCTCTGCTTCCCTCCCAGCCCTTCTCCAGCTTCCCCCCCTGCCTCCCATCCCCGGGCTGTGTCATCCCTCCCGTCCCCATGATGTTTGCCCTCTCACACATCAGCCTGGTCATTCATTGCAAATGCTGGAGCCCCAGCTCTTCTGTGGGTCATCCCCTGTGCTTCCCTTACTGAGATCCAGGTGTGCAGCAATCCCGTCTTTTTAACCCAGTAAGATGGGTTAAAATGCATGGCCGTATTCTGTCCAATTACTTTCATTTAGGAAAGCTGTGGATGTATGACTATGGGCTATTTCTAACATAGGAACACATCCAGTGATGCAGTAAGTGTCTCTTACCGTGTAGAGTTGTTTAGTTAATTGAAGAATGGGTAGGATAACTGATATAGAATTCAAGATTTGCCCATGCAGTCACCTGTGGCAGTTATGTGCTAAATAACAGGCTCAAACAGACCCTGTCTTCTGATGGGCTCCAGAGCATTTCTGCATGCACAGAGCCAGTCTGAGTTTTGTGTCATTACCATGGAGAAATTCTATCTCCATCCTTTGACAGGGACTTCAGCACGTGTTCAGAGGCACCTGGCCTGAGGTTTCATTTTAGAACAAAGGCTGAAATTAGAAGGCTGGGCTGTTTCCACTGCAGACATTTTACATATGAATGCTGCATTAAGCATGTCAAACTTACTGTTTGACTTCTGATTACATACTATGGCATCAGTTTTGTTAGAAGCACATTGTTTAAACTCTGCAGGGTAGTCACAGTTTAATCCCTTGCTTGTAAAACAACCACAGGAAATTACCCTTACTCTTCACTTGATGTATGTATTCATTGTTTCTGATGGGCATGTGCTGGATGGCACCATTCAAGGAGACTGAGGGGAGTGTAATTATTATTTCTTTGGGCTAACTTGCAAAATGAAAAATTAAATGTGGCTGTGCTGTGTCTCTAGATAACAGTAGTGTCCTTCATTATAGCAAAGCCTTGTAGTGTGCCTCTTTAATTTAGGATCATCCTTACCTGTGATTCGTCATTATTAACTCATATTTTAAAGGAACCAGAAATGTTTCAGCTGGAAGGTTATGGTTAAGCATGAACATGACCAATCTGATGTAAAAAACAATAATATACCAGTGAGACTTACCTGCAGCTTTTGCACCAAACCCTGCCCTTTACATTTCAACTTCATTGACGTAAGATGAACCATAAAGGACGACAGGCTCTGGCTGATTTTGCCCGCTTTCTTTCAGAGTATGGATGCTCTGGATCACTCAAGGGTGACAGCGGTGCGTGCTTTCTGAGCACGCAGGTACACCAGTGGGACCCAGACAGGGCTGTGGATTCAGCTCCAAACCTTTTTTTTGGTTGAGGTAGAAGAAGACACTCCTTTTTTTTTTTTTTTTTTTTTAGCCTAACTGCTGATAAGCCCCCACTTGGGTGAATAGTTAGTTAGTTATTTATGGCATAAATGGTGTTGCTAAAAACAGTGAGGTCACGTGTGTGTTCGAGTGTGTGCCTACAGCGTGAGCGGGTGGTTTAGCAACCCTGAAGCACTGTTGCAGGGTACCATGCAAAGGCACTGCTCACACCACGGGGCCTTGGAGACACCTGGTGATTCAGAACAGCATATAAGAGCTTTAATGGATGCAGTAAAGACACCCATGTCATGTCACTGTGATATGATAGCATTCCGCAAATTGATAGTTTCCCAGTGATACTATCCCTCATTTTTTCTGCTTGTGTGAATGGGAAATCTTTCTGAAAGCTTTGTACTGGCTTTTTCCTTATTTTGAGTTGCACTGGTTGGCCATAATTAATTTCATGACTGGATGTATGTTCTCAGATGCACTGGTAGTCCTAACCTTCCAGGAAGGTAGCAAAACAATTTGGAGTCATTTATTCACAGTGGAAAAAAGGGCCTGTACTCTGTGCTGGAAAAATACTGGTGGCAGCAGACTGACTTTTTTACCATGCTCTTGTCCCCTTATTCCTAGATTTTGGTTGGGCTAGGGTCCAAACTGGAGGGGAGTGATGGTGGCGGAGGAGGGATCTATCCATCAAACATGGCAGAAAAGGAGAGGCAGAAGCCTGTCTTGACATAAAGGAGACAGTACACCAAAGTTCACCTCTCTGCTTTACCACAGATTTTTCTATGTGATCGTTCTCCCACTCAGGAGACTCTGAGCTGGCATCACAATTGTGGCCATCGCTCCCCATTGCTTGTATGTGCTGCTCAGAGTTCTGCTCTGCAGTCAGATGTCATCCATGTCACTGTGACCACAGGGCAACAGCATAACAAATAATTGTTGGAAGGTCTCTCCCATGAACAATATTAAAAGCAGCTTGTGTTGCTGTCTCTGCGTTTCCTCTTTGGTTCATTTTCTGCCATCTTACTAGTCTGATTTACCCCATGTTTTTCTTTTCAGCTCTGTTTTGACAGGAGGGTTAATTTTTTTTTTTCTTGATTTTCCTTGCATGTTAATTTTTTTCTTCCTTTGTTATCTCTCTTCATGCCTGCCTGCCTGATTTCTATGTTCATGAGTTTCATAGAGCTTTTTTGTCTCCATTGCTTTTTCCCTCCCTATCTCATCCCCTTTTCCTGTCTCTGATTTTTTGAGTCTTATTTCTGATAACCAGTTAATTTCCTCTTCTCCTTTTCTCTTATCTTCTCCCCCTAGTCCCAGTCCTGTTTCTCCCCTACAAGTGTCATTTCTCCCCCTTCCTGCCCGTCCTCTTCCCACACATACCAGTAAAAGAGACATAGCATGGGTATATCAAGGCAGGACAGAGCTTGTTCCAAACTGGCAGGGCATAGCTTGTTTCATGTGTGTTATTGAAAATGCAAACGCACAAGAGCAATGACTGTTCTCCCAGTTCTTTTGCTGAAGGATATATGAAGAACATCAAACACCTTTGTGGTCTTTTAGATCCAGACCATTTTCAACAGCAATCACATGAGTCGACAAGGGGATCCCTAAGGCAAATCTTTCTCCTTCATCCCTACTTCGAATACAACTATTTTCAAGGAGGTGAAAGTTTAACAGAAACGTTATCTATCTGCAAGCGTTTCAACAGCAGTGATTTCAGCAATTGCATGCTGAGTGTAGTACGCTGTGCCCTCTAACAGCATAGCTGGGATGTCCTTTTTTCCTCTTTTGCCTGCCTTAAGTAACACTTTCTAAAGTGAGAGAAGAAACAAATATGATCATGAGAGAATATGGCTGTCTGGTTTTAGCAAAAGCTCGAAGAACATTGTGCTATCCTCTTGGGTTGAGATGGGCCTGAACAGTGCACTGGAGCTTATGGTGCTCTTACAAGGCTGGGATGGAGGGCACTCCTTCAAGTACTCTACCTACCAAAGAAAGAAGGAATTTTAGGAAAATAAAAAATACCTTATTCCCTTTCCCAAGCTGTGGGTCACACCTGAGTATGCTCTCTTTCCCAGGGGTTAGCATCCTTGTGTGTTCTCTCTAGCTTTTTCTCCATGACTAAGTATTCCTTTCATCATCCTCTCTTTTTGCATGCCAAATGGGCCCCGTAATGCTGTGAATCACAGATCTATGAACTCCCCAGACACAGTAACACAGCTCCTCTTCTGGTTCACATCTCCAATATATTCAGGAACAGTTAGTCACACTTTTTCTACTCTTTCCTCTGCTCTCCAACTGCAGAAGGAGCTGAGTTTTTTTGTAACTCTCCAAGCTTGTACAGTCCCCAGATACTTTTTTCCCTGTAGCCATAGTGCATGAATCGTATCAGAGACAATAGAGATTGAATGAATGGAATTGCAAAAGTCAATGCTGCCACATTGCTGTCCTAGCTGGTGTAAAATAGGGAAAACAGCTCTGCCCAGGACCTGTGAGGATGCTGGGGAGACAAGGCAGCTCCAGTTAATCTCTGTCAGACAGTTCATAAGGGCTGTAAAAGGAGCTGTCTAGTATCAATGAGAAAATCTGTCTGCATTGCCCCCTGGAGACCTCCTATTCCTGGGTGGGTGTCGTCCTTCATCTTCACTTCTCACATGTGTTTGTTGGTAAATGAAGTTGTCTTAAGTCTGGGCAGAAAGGATTTTGTCCCATCAGCATTGCTGAGATTTTGAAAATATTGTCCAGGAATAGCAATGAAAAGTTAAAATGACAAATTATTTTTGGAAAATATGAATCCATTTTTCAGACCAAAACCATCGATTGCAGTGATTTCAGAATACCTTATTTCTAATTTATATGTAATTATCCTTATGCGTACATTGTAATTCATATGTTGAAGTATAATATTGATCAAACTGAAATTCCAAACTTTTAATTTCTAAGTCATCCTGTGGAAGTAAGTTATCTCCATCAGTTTCAAATTACTTGGTTTTTTAGCTGGACATTTGTTTAAAACAGATTTTTTTTCCCTCAGAATGGTTTGATGAGTCAACGTTTCTTTACATTGAGAAGCTTTTTTATTTTTTTTTTTTTTTCCCCCACACAAAATTCGCAGTTGGTTGTTTCAGTGCCTTTTCACGACTGATCTGTAACTTGTAGTTTCTTAATTCTCTCTGGCTGGAAGATCTTATGGGATGTACGGTATCTTCGGTTCCAGCAAAACCAAACATGAAGCTGATGTAGCATAGTTGTTTATTTGTTTTATTTTTGTTTAATTTATTTACTATTGTTTTATTTCCAAATTTTTAAATAATAAAGAAAAATTCATAAGAGGAAGTAGGATAGATTTTAAACATTACCTTTTAATTTGCTAATCCATTTTAGTCAGTAGAGAAGTCTTTCACAGTTTACATATAAAGAGGTGTGTCACTGGACTGCTGCTTAATAAAATGGTGTGAAAACTACAGAAATTGTAATCATAAAAGATTCTTCTAGACAATAAGACAGATACAAGAGATTATAGGTTTTAATTCGCTCAAGGAATATATGTTTTTGTTCAAGTTGTATTGTCTAAGCAGCTTCCCCACGATGACTTTTATTGCATTTTCTGCTTCTATTTGCAAGATACAATCATGTTCCCTTGACAGGACCAATTGTCAACTGTGGCACACTGCTGTGTTCAGTTAAACGCGTTCTTCCTGCAGCTGGTTTCCAAGTTTTCCTGTCTATGGTTAGATGATAAATATCCAAATGCTTAGTGCACCTATGTAAGGGTATTTCAGTTCTTCTTTGCAAAATACTTTCTGTATAAATGCAAAAGGATTTGCTGCTTTGCAAAATGATTCCTTACTTTAGCAGCTATTAGCATTAATTGCAAAAATTGACTTGCTGGCCTGGAAAATAAGTGTACTGGTGAAGGCACAGATCTCAAATTCTGTAAATTAATTAAAGAAATAAATGGGCTATTATAGCAGCAGACCAATTCATCAGTCCAAAAGACAGAGTTCACACGCAGTGGTTTATCCGCGTTGCAGACCACAGGTGGTCCCCATCCATTCCTACAACCAATAATGAAGAAATATTTAAGTTAGGATGCCAACTTTGAAAAGTTTTAGTTTTACATTTATCAGTGTACTTTCATTCTGTGTAATCAAAATGCTTTTAGGGTTCATTGGTTTCTGAACAATAACACAGTGCAACACTACTGTCACACACGTAATGCCAGACTGATGTGTTCAGAGAAAATAAATGTAAGTAGCTACTTTGTGTGTCACAATGTTAAATTATTTTTTGTCTAAAAGGGATTAATGGTCTTAACAAAGAATTATTAACAATGATTAATGATTTGATAGGACACAGTGTTTCTGCATGAGTTCAAAATTGCAACATATTGGAAGGTATGTGATATATGGGTGTTCCTGCTGCTCAGCCTCTCACAGTGGCTTGGGTGGGTGAAGTCAGCTCTGTGGCACACATGACAGTGGATCTCACAGACACACTGTTTTCCAAAATGGCAGGATGGTTCGATGGTAATTTGAAAGTGAATGTAACTGCACTAGTGTGACAGAGGCGGCAAAAGGGACTTGTGGAGAAAAGGGTGTGGAGATAGCGTGTCCCCCTTGAGAGGGAAAGGTTAGTTTAACATATCCCTGTGAGCAAAAAGACTCATTAAGACCAAGTGAACCTTAAAAGCTTTGGAGTAGAGGTCTTGGGTGATTATTCAAATTATTTTAGCTTTCCTCTCAGTTGCTCTGACTACCACCATCCTCACAGTACCTTTTCAGTGGAGTTGTCCTTTGAGCTGCCTAGCGTAGCTAGGGAAAGCTGGCACGCTTGCCTATAAATCCCTGGAATAACATGTAAACATTCAAAATTATCAGCTTTCTTTCCACAAATCCCATCTGGGTTCAGCCCTGCTGTTGCTCCTGATTTTTCACAACCATACATTGCTGATCTTGCCACACACATTAAAGATTACAAGCTGTAATGGAGGCAGGCACAGGCAGATTTCTGCCTCAGTGATTACAAATGATAACTCTTAAACTTTCTCTGCTCCCCATCCTAAACCTCTTCTTTCAGCAGAGGAGAACTTTGTTCAAAAGCAAATGAGGCATTTGAATACTTAAACCCATGAAGAAAAATTACTCATAGAATCATCTTAGAATCATAGAGTGGTTTAGGCTGGAAGAGACCTTTAAAAATCATCTAGGACAACTCCCCTGACAGGGGAAGGGGCACTTTCCAATAGACCAGGTTGCTCAAAGCCTCGTCCAACATGGCCTTGAACACCTCCAGGGATGGGACATCCACAACTTCTCTGGGCAACCTGTACCAGTGCCTCGTGACCCTTGCATAAAAAATTTCTTCCTAATATCTAATCTAAATCTACCCTCTTTCAGCTTAAAACCATTACCCCTCATCCTGTCACTGCACTCCCTGATAAAGAGTGCCTCCCCATCTCTCCTGTAGGCCCCCTTCAGGTACTGGAAGGCTGCTCTAAGGTCTCCCCGGAGCCTTCTCTTCTCCAGGCTGAACAACCCCAACTCTCCCAGCCTGTCCTCATAGGGGAGGTGCTCCCTCTGATCATCTTCATGGCCCTCCTCTGGACTCTCTCCAACAAGTCCATGTCTTTCCTGTGCTGAGGACTCCAGAGCTGGATGCAGTACTCCAGGTGGGGTCTCACGAGAGCAGAGTAGAGGGGCAGAATCACTTCCCTCGTGACCTGCTGGTCACACTTCTTTTGATGCAGCCCAGGACATGATTAGCTTTCTAGGCTGCAAGTGCACTTAGCTGGGTCATGTTGAGTTTCTCATCTACCAGCACCCCCAAGTCCTTCTTTTCAGAGCTGCTCTCAATCCATTCTCCTCCCAGCCTGTATCTGTGCTTGGAATTGCCTTGATACAGTTGTAGGACCTTGCATTTGGCCTTGTTGAACTTCATGAGGTTTGCACGGGCCCACCTCTCAAGCCTTAACAGTGTCAAAGGCTTTGCACAAGTCCAGGTAGATGATAGTTGCTCTTCCCTTATCCACCAGTGCTGTAAGCCCATAGTGGAATGCCACCAAATTTGTCAAGCATGATTTGCCCTTACTGAACCTATGCTGGCTCTCACTGGTCACTTCCTTATTTTCCATGCGCCTTATCATCATTCCCAGGAGGATCTGTTCCATGATCTTGCCAGGTGAGACCGACTGGCCTAAGGATCTCTAACTCCACCATTTCATTATCACTGGAGTCCAGGTTGCCCTTGAGCTTCACATTCCCCATCATCCCCTCCTTGTCAGTGAGAACAAGTTCCAGCACAGCACCTGTCCTTGTTGGCTCCTCTATCACTTGCAGAAGGAAGTTATCATCAATGCATTCCAGGAACCTCCTGGCTTGCTTATTCTGTGTTGTGTTGTCCTTCCAACAGATATTGGGGTGGTTGAAGTCCCCCATGAGGACCAGGGCTTGTGAACATGAGGCTGCTCCTATCTGTCCACAGAGGGCCTAATCCACTCAATCTTCCTGGTTGGGTGGCCTGTAGCAGACCCCCACTAGAATGTCACCTGTCCCTGCCCTCCCTTTCATCCTGACCCAGCAGCTCTCGGTTGGCTCCTCATCCATCCCCAGGCAGAGCTCCATGTACTCCAGCTGGGCACTGACACAGAGGGCAACACCTCCTCCTCGTCTCCCCTTCCTGTCCTGCCTAAAGAGCCTATGTCCTCCCATTCCAACATTGCAGTCACAGGAGTCGTCCCACCACATCTCCATGCTGCCAGTAAGATCATAGCCCTGCAGGCATGTGCATGTCTCTAACTCCTCTTGTTTGCTCCCCATGCTAGTGTGTTTGCATAGAGGCACTTAAGCTGGGCCCCCAGTGAAGCTGACTTACTGGCTGGGATTGCTTTGTGTTGGTCTCCCGGTGCTCTCCTGCTGTCAGCTGCTCTCCAGTTGCTCTCCTGCTGACCTGTGATCCTTCTCCAGGCTCTGGGCATCTATAGCTGGCACTGGCATCAAACTGGTAGGAATGGGATGGACTGAGGTTTCCCTCCCCCAGCAACTTCAGTTTAAATCCCTTGTCACCAAGTTGGTGAGCTTGTGACCGAAGATGCTCTCCCCTTCTCTGACAGATGGACCTGTCAGCCCCCAGTAGACCAGGTTTCTCAAAGCAAGTCCCATGGTCTAAGTAGCTGAACCCCTGGCTGTGGCACTGCTCCTGTAACCTTTTGTTGACTCACCAGATTTGACTGGCTTTTTCAAACCCCTTACCTTTAACACGGAGGATTGATTAAAAAGCTACCTGTGCTCCAGAGTCCCTTACCACCTCTCCCAGGGCCCTGTAATCCTTCTTGATAGACCTCAGACTGGTCCTGGATGTATCACTGATGCCCATGTGAAACAACAATCTTCTGATTAAATCAACTTCTCTTTTAAAAGTGAGAAGTTTATGAAAAATACACTTTCTAAATAAAGTAAGTCACTGTAAAAGTAAAACATTTTAGCCCCCCAAGAGTTTTAATACTGCCAGAATGCCTTATATAGTTGTAGCTTCGCTGCTCCATTTCTTCTGTGCTTGTTACATGTCAGAGCTGTGGTTGCCATGCATTTCTTGTCATGGGAGGTGGAGACTGGCTGTACACAGCACTGTCTTGTCCTTCTGAGAAGGACAGAGTCCAAGGAGTACTGTGGCTCACAGTAGCTTTTTGAGAAGCTCAAGAGCTTTTAACAGTGATGCTAGCTATAATATGGCACAGCAGAAGTGTCCAAATTAAAATATTATGAGTTTAGCATGAAATCTTTTGGTTCTCAGCTCAAAGAGGGGGTGTTCAGTATCTGAATTGCCACCAAAAATCAATCAGTCTGCCAAAATAGCAGTTTCTTTTAATTCTTTTTCCAGTGAGGGCTGGGGCAGGGCAGCTCTGTGACTGTGTTGTTTTTTTTAGGGTTTGGACATGAAACTTCTCATCATTTCCTGGAAAGCCAAACCTGCCTGACTTCACTTGCTTCTCCTGTGTTGGCAGGGGGAAGGGATCTCATTCACTCTGGCCCGAGGCCATGCCACCCCCTTCTTAGGAAATGCTTGGTTTTCCATTACAGATCTCTGTTTACAGTGTTCCAGGGTGACATAGTATTGGGAAATTTATAAAACAAAATCAAAAACCAACTTGAAGGCTAAAGTGTAGAGAAGGTGATTGCTGTCTCTGTCCCTTATGGCACTTCGAAGTAACTGCTTTGCAGTGCTGGCTGTGGACCACTTTAAGGCACTGTATGTAATTTGTTTCTAGCAGGTTTTTTTGTTTCCTGAAGTTGACTTCTTTATGATCCTTAAATAAGACCCTCATCTTTACAGGCCTCTTTCATATGCTTGTTTAAATCCCAAATGTTTTCTGATAGTAGCCAAGGGCCACTGGTGGTGTATGGTCTCACATGAACAGAAGCCTTTCCTGCCACGTCTGGGCTATCAGTCATTTCATGGGTGCAGAAAACTTCCACATTTTAATCTCTCCTGTACCTGTTGGCATTTCAGCCATATTTCTGCTGTGACTTGGCTGTCTTCCAACAGAGGGGAAGACTTCTCATGACTGTTTTCAAGAAATAGTTAACTTTCTTTATGAGCTTGTTCCTTGTCCTAATTCATGTACAGTCAGTCAGTTTTACCTGTCGATTTGAAGCTGTGATACTCATATCCTCACTATGTAAGAAAACTTTGAAAAAGCAGAAGTTGTTAGATTGTTTCAACAAACTTAAACTGATTTTCAAAATTATTTTGTTGTGCCAGACTTGATGGTCTTGTGTTGCTTCTGTGGACAGAGAGTGATGGCATAGGACTTTCTGCACAGTATTTATAGACACCTTGGAGGAAGAAGGATTTTGCAGTCTGTGTGTATATTAAGCCATGTTTCTCCTGGTAAGACAGGCCAGTCCTTCAGCGTGTTGAACATTTGCACTTGCAGAACACATTCCATGTCGTCTCAACTCCAAGGCAGTGCAATGGGCTCAGCCCATCACAAAATGAAACCTTGCATTGTCTTCACATATACACCAACATATTTCATGTAGTGTACTGAAAATCTGCTAGCCACATTAGGTGAACTGCACTGGATTTGAAATGCAGCTCTTTATTATGCAAGCCAGACCCTACAGTTCCCTCTCAGTCCCAGAACAAAAAGCCCAGAATCTGCAGCTGATCTGGAAAAGCCTACACCAGTTTTAAAAATATTTTATTGAAGTGGAAGTAAGATTTGGAGTTGTTAAAGTTATTACTGGGCCATTCTATGGCCCTACATGCGTTCTAGTGGAAGAAACCCTAAGAAGTCCCATTGCTTCCTTCAACTTAAAAGCTCTATTGCAGGAGAGCTAGGAAACTTTCCACAAGTGGGTGGAGAGTATCTCAGAGCTCTTCTTGATATAGTCCAAGAGATACTCTTAAAAAATGTGTGACAACCTTCAGTAAACTAAGATCCAGATTATCCAAGAGTCAATATGAAAAGATATGTGGCCATGATGTTTCCTTGTCACTCAAAAGGGTCACAGGGACACTGAATGTAGGTCTTGGAGCCTTGATCTGTTTCTTGACTGCAGCAATGCAAAACCTTGTGTGCTTCTCTTATTTATTCACATTTGTTTGATGGAGATTTTTAATTGAATGAAGGGATACCATTATGCTCAAATACCACTTCAGTATTAACAAGTACTTAACACTGCATCATATGAACTGACTGTAGAAAAATGATGCTTCAGAAGAGGCATTTTATATCATTCTCTGTAAAGAGATAT
Organism: Pterocles gutturalis; assembly: GCF_000699245.1. Lineage (NCBI taxonomy): Eukaryota > Metazoa > Chordata > Aves > Pterocliformes > Pteroclidae > Pterocles > Pterocles gutturalis. Next base: position 13,125 of record NW_010122973.1, read on the forward strand.
ATTTTCTGGGAGAACGGAATTACAGTAATTACAACTTGAACTTACCATCAATATTTAAAATCATCAAAAACATTTGAAATTAACTCCAATTTTATGCAAACAGCAAAATTAGACTTTTTTTGAAGATACTGATTCTGGTAAGACTTTGAGAAGATGAGCCTTTGAGTCTGTGTTTCATACATTTGAGAACCGTACTGAGCACACAGCAATGGAGCTGCATGCAGCAAGGCAATCAGTAGAGCAGGAGGGCTCTTGATATCTCACTTCCTGTCATTAGGAGGAGGGATCAGCCAAATGAAAAATGATGTGTTGATTCCATCTGGATGTCCGTAATGCCCAGGATGACAAGCACCTGCATTTTTTGCCTTTCATAAATATTTTTATAATAAAGACCTTCCAGGTTCCTTCAATAAATGTTGTCCTCCAAAGACAGTAAGTTAATTTTTATTCACTCTGCCTTTCCTACAAGCACTGCAGGGGGAAACTCTAGATGTGGTTGGTCTTTGTCTGTGGGTCGAAACTGAAGGGTAAGGTGGATTGCTCTGAAAGTCCATCTGCTTCTGGCTGCTTAAGTAACCCTGGTGTGACCAGCTAGGACATGAAGGTTTTGCTTTTCATCCTGTGTAGAGCCACTGATTTTATTTATCAGTCTTATCATATCCATAGAATCATAGAATGGTTTGGGTTGGAAGGGACCTTAAAGATCGTCTAGTTCCAACACCCTTGCTGTGAGCAGGGCCACCTTCCACTAGACCAGGTTGCTCAAAGCCTCATCCAGCCTGGCCTTGAACACCTCCAGGGATGGGGCATCCACAGCTTCCCTGGGCAACCTGTGCCAGTGCCTCACCACCCTCACAGGAAAAAATTTCTTCCTAATATCTAATCCAAATCTTCCCTCTTTCAACTTAAAACCATTACCCCTCATCCTGTCACTGCACTCCCTGATAAAGAGTCCCTCCCCATCTCTCCTGTAGGCCCCCTTCAGGTACTGGAAGGCTGCTCTAAGGTCTCCCCGGAGCCTTCTCTTCCCCAGGCTGAACAACCCCAACTCTCTCAGCCTGTCCTCAAAGGAGAGGTGCTCCAGCCCTCTGACTATCTTTGTGGCCCTCCTCTGGTCTTGCTCCAACAAGTGCATGTCCTTCTTATCTTATAGTCTTCCTTTCCAACATGTCCATCACAGGGTCATGAGAGTGCTTCAGGAGTCCCTAATGCTTGAGTCCTTATTCACTCCAATTACAGATGCCAGTGTATTGAAGTTCAAATACACGGGGGTATGCTAAGGCCACCTTGACTGTTGTATGTGTATATTTATAAATATATTTTTTTAAAAGCTACACATCAAGTATATGAAAGAAATGTACATGAAGTGTAGTTGTTCAGTGAACACACAAAATAACCCATGCATGTATATGAAATGGATGACTAGATGGTAGCCTATAGTAGTAGCTGGTAACAGGACAGCTACTGTACAAAACATAACTGTAACAATATCTGAATAAGTAGATACATTAACACTTTACATTTTAGGGGGTTTTTACTAATGCATATGTTTTTTTTTTTCTTTCAATTGTCAAGATACTAGTTTTCAGTGGTAATACACGTATTCTAATTTCTCCAACTGTGTCCTTTCTCCATTTCTGCATTTTCCTTTTTTTTTTCTTGTATTGAGGGAAAATAACAATTGATGAGACTCAGCAAATGTATTCATGGAATAAATATGCGTAGCACCATCAGGAAGTCTGTTTAAATCAAATCAGCAGTATTTAGAACTCTGGCTTTGCTTTATCGTAGAAAGAAACCAGGAAAGACTTACCTATATTCCGCAATATGTTTCTGTAGCTGCTTTAAAATAAACTGCAAAATCTATTAAAATCTTGAAAAATCTTGCACTGCATTCCCTGGAGCAAGAAAATTTTAAACTGTGAAATCTTCATGAGTGTTTAATAATAGTCTTTTATATTCTTGACTAAGCAATGGTGATGATGTATTGCAAGATTAATACATAAATCATTAGGAAACTTTAGTCATTTTAATACATCAAGTCTGTGTTTTGCTTAATTCACTGATTCATCCTGGAGCATGTATTGAAATTTTGTGTGGCCTTTCATTAAAAACCTCAGGATGTCACCCACGTTTTGCATCACTTGTTTTTTAAGGGACCACATAGCAATTGGGTTGTTCTGCAGTTTGATCTTGACGGACTCTGCCCTCCAGGCAAATTTACATGCTGGAAATTGGGGAGCGTGGTGATGGGTGAGGGGAGGATGACATGTGCAAGACATGTGTGGTGTGAAAGAGGTCCATGTCAGGAAAATTTCACTGCTAGCACTGGCCAGGTTAAACGTAGCTGTGTGTTGGTCAGTACTGTCACAAGTCCGCTGAGCCTTTTGTTGAAGCAAGATGTGGCAGGGAAGGGAAAGGGTGATGCCACTGCACCTTCCTTCAGTTGGTCTGTATCTGCTTCCTCCCCATGTGTGCATAGTGCAAAAGCAACTGTTAATGAAAGAGAAAAAGCCGACAGCAGCACAAAAGCCTGCGCGCAGGAGGTGCGGGGGAAGTGGTCTGTGCTGAGTAGCGATCTTGTTTCCCCTGTTACTCAGTGGGTACCCTGAGCTGACTTAATACTCTTCACTAGACATGGTATCACTGAACGTAAATGGGAGACCTGAACTGAACACAGACCAACTAAAGCCAGGCAGAAAAGACACCAGAGTAAGACCAGGTGCCAAGGAAGTTGCTGAATGTGTATCCAGTTTCCAAACTTGGATAGAAGCTGAGTCCATATTTAAACACCTAATTAGCCACTGCAGGCTCCTGTTTGAAATTTGGCTTCTCATTACTTTTTACAAATACATTGCCCCAGCATGCTAGGAAGACTGCTGCTGGAGACAGCACCATGAAGATGAGTGGTAAAATCAGTTTCTGGTGGAAAAGAAAAAAAAATATTATTAGAAAAAAAAAAGTCAGCAAATCACAAGACACTCACTCACTCCAGAATTCAAAACTTAACTTATTTTGTTTTGGCAAAAATACAAACAATGCCTTTCTCTTCTCCCTAATTTTTGTAATGGCAATTCAAACTTGTCAGTCTATGTTGCAAAAAATCTTAAGCCAAAAATAAGGAATTCTGCTAAAAATTAATTGAACAGAAAATGCATGCCTTATCCTGATCCTTTATTCATCAGTATAGAATCAATAAAACATCATTTTAAAAGGAAGAAGAAGGTCTTTTATATTTCTTCTCTCTTGGCCAGATTTCAAAGCAGCTAATTAAATCCTGTCTGCCTTAACTCCTCCTGTAGTTTCCATTTAGTGATTTGTGCATTGCCCTATTTTATCTGCACCAACTTGACAAAATGCCCCCAGGGGAGACTGTTTTCCATGGTAGGAAGAGTGGTCCACAGAGAGCCCCACTCAAAGGAGTGGGTGGGCATGAACTTGTCCAAGCTGGCGATGCCAGGTACACTGCTTCTTCCCAATGGACTTCTTCCCACCAAGTCCGTGCTTGGTGCCTTCCCTTACTCCACTTTTCCCAGCTGCTGACCATGCACAGGCTTACGATACCCACAGCACATGCTGTCTGTCGTAGCTCGAGCCTGGTGAGCAGTATTTATTAGGAGGGATCCCTGGGCAGCTGAACACCTCCTAGCTCTCTAGCCAACTGGCCAGCGTGTGTGGTATATCCACTGGTAGCTGGGAGCTACCAGTCCTTTGCCTGGCTGTCTGCCCAGTTAGGAGGCAGCCTTTCTCTGCTTGAGCATCTGCCTGCTTTGTTGCGAAGCATCGATTTCCTGCATCCTCAGGGGTCCAAGTGTCACAGGCACCCTGCGTGCACTGGTGTGCCAGCACAGTTTGCTGGTAAGTTGTGTTCTGCTTTGAGCCATGTTTCGGTTGGCCTCTTGTATATGCTTTCATTTCAGAAGGCTTTTAAAGCGTTCACAATATGAAAGCACTGTGGAAATGCATAATGTTGATATTATTTTATCGAGTATACAATTATAGTTTCACTCAGAGTAGAAAATGTACATACAGAGCTCAAAGCGCCAAGGGAGGTTAGATTTAGATGCATAGCCTTTAAAGCCAGGTAATTCCATGTACATAAGGAATATATTTTATGGCTTTAAACTGAAAGAGGGTAGGCTTAGATTGGATATAAGAAAGAATTTTTTTACTGTGAGGGTGGTGAGGCACTGGCACAGGTTGCCCAGAGCAGTTGTGGATGCCCCATCCCTGGAGGTGTTCAAGGCCAGGCTGGATGAGGCTTTGAGCAACCTGGTCTAGTGGAGGGTGTCCCTGCCCATGGCAGGGGGGTTGGAACTTGATGATCTTTGAAGGTCTCTTCCAGCCCAAACCATTCTATGATTCTGCGATTCTACGTGTATGTGTGTGGGAGATACAGTCGTAGTACAGGTACAGGAGCCTGTGCACTCCTATTTTTCTGATGCATAATGTCAAAACTGGATGTAGTGAAATCAAGTAACCAGTGTTGATTCTTTTCTTAATGTGTCATTTAAACAACATGAACCTAATTAGACAGGGACTCATGAACAAAACAGTTGTTCAGTGAAAATCCTTGTCAGTTCTGTGTCACAGGTATTCCTCTGTTTTATGTAGTCCATTGATGTCAGATTCCTGGAAAGCAAAAAGCACACACAGAGAAAATTAGAAGAGAGTGGGTAATCACTGCAGGGGTTCTGCCAAAGTTGTCTGCTCTAGGTATCCGATTTTATATCTTTCATATCTATAGTATGTTGTTGAAGTCTGATTCCCCACTGCCTTGCAAATCATTTGCATCTCTGTGCTGTAATATAAAAGGCTTCCTCACTGATTGGATAGCTTTTTATATCTTCTCAGCACTCGTGTTTCTCTGACATAGATATCTATGCAAAGTACAAGGCTTTTGAGGATCTGGCCCTTGTAGTTCATGCTTCATTGCCACAAGGTAAGTAAAAACAGCACTCTCACGGAATGTGGGAATGGGAAGTCATGGGGAGCATTCACCATCCTCCTGCCTGGCATTTGAAGGTTACTGAAGGCCAGACTAGACCCAGGCAGAACAAGTCAGAGTAGTCCCCAGCTCTGCTTTCCTGCAAGCCTCTTGCCAGACAAGATCACTCTTATTCATTCCAGGAAGCTTGTCCTGTGCCCCAGCTTGCGTTCTCCACTAGTGGGGGAATGGTGGCACCGATGGAGAAGTGCCAGGGTTGGCTGCCAGCTGGCTGCCGGAGGAGGCTTTGGATGAGCGCTTCTTCCCATGGGTGGCATGAGCTCTGCCCCGCACGGCTGCGCAAGGGAAGCTCATAGCGACTGAGGATCTGGTCCGTCAAGTTAAAAGGGTTGAAATATGCATGAAGCATAAGGTGACATTTTGAGTGTCTCTGATCAGAGCACGGACGTTACTGAATTTAAAATGTAACTGCAATTTCCTGAGTAATGCCAAGTCACTTTCATATTCATGCAGTGATTGTTCTTTATTCTTAAAATAGGCCATCTTACCCTGAGGTGCAGGTGATTATGGTAATGGTGCTACATTATCTAGCACGTTACAGCTCAGGCCGTTGGTTGGTACAGGGGCTGTTTATGATCAGCTGTCCTTTTTTATTATCTCTCAATTTATATAATGCTTTTGTAGCCTGTTTGTGATTTGCTTGAAAGAGAATAGAGCAGGAGAAAAAAAAAAAAAAAAAAAAAAAAAGGGCAGGAAAAAAGAAAAGGGATGCACTGGAGAGTCAATGCTATTGTCTTTTACTTCCTGTAGCTGAGCTGTACAATTTACCATTGTGTCTGCAAGTTGCTGAGCCCATTCTAATAACAAGAACAGTTAAATTGCTTCAGTAGTTTTATATGTCTGCAGAGAGTCAGTCTGTTTGCTAGCATGCAGGGTTTTCTGTGGTGAAGTGTACAGGATATTATAAATAAGGTACTCAACGAGAATGAGATAACAAAAAGAACTCTGAGACATATTTGCTGTTTATTCAGAATGAAAACCTTGCATATAGTAGCAATCACAGAAAACCGAAAGCAGGCTTTTCAGCAGAGTAGGAGCATCCCCAGCCCGGGCATTTGCTGCACTAGGGGTGAAAGTGTAGAGGATGGAGCTGAAATTGCAGCTGTTGCAGAGGCAGGACAAAAACTAGGGGGAAGGAGAGAGCTGGGAAAGATCTGCTCCTATGTGGGTGCTCCTCTGTCTCCCTCCACCTGCAGTAGCTGCTGCCCCACGGACCCTAACCCCTGGCTCCGCATGGGCAGAAGCAGCAGCAGCAGCAAAGGGGATCAGGACCGGAGCTGTACTGCTGCCCCCAGGAGCCCGTTGCTTTAGGCTCCTGCCTGCTTTGCCTATGAGCTGCCTGTAGTGCCGGGAATTACCTCTGCTTCTGCTAAGCACAAAAAAGGTTAGATGAGAAGCTGTAGTAATTACAAGAGTGAATTGTCATAGCATAGGAATTTGTGGAAGTGATGCTCAGGCCCCAGTCGGGAGGAGCAGTTTAAGTGACATACCTGCTAATTTGCCTGGAACTAGCCTGCTTATTAAAAAAAAAAAATACTGCTGTCTGCGTGAAGTGACACCCAACTAATCATCAGTTCCTAGAAAGTTTGACTTGAGAGAAAAGCAGATTCAGCATCCAGATGAGAGAGGTGCACAAGAGTCTCAAGAGGTAATGTTTTGCTATAACTCCCAGTATTTGTGTGCCTTCATTGCACTTCAGTTTGGCACAGACCCAGCCAGCTATCTTTGCTCTAAAGCCTGTATATGGCATAACTGTGGTTACACTTGCAGACACTCTCCTTGTCCCATCTTTTTATCCATCTCTTTAGCTGTGTATAATGCGGTGTGTCACTGGGGCAGGTGCAACAATTGCCTTATTCATGTGTACTGTGCCCAGCACAGGAGCCTTCATCAGAAACTAGTAGGTCCTTCTAAAATACAAATAATAGTCATCAGGAGCTGTATGATCTGGGACAGATTTACTGGGTGGGAATAGGGTACGTGTTTGTGGGAAGAGGGCAGTGAGGAAGGGGAGAGTAGTTTGAGGGCCTCTAGGTATCCTGGAGATTGGCACCTCAGCAATTCTAGTTAAAATAGTTTGACATAGAGATTCTGGCAGGTACTGTGTAATTTTGCTTTAATTTTTTCCCCTGCCATAAATCAGACTTAGTGTCTGACAGAATAATCACCAGAACTCTGACAAACAACATGCCTGACAGTGATAAGCTGTTCCTTCGGACAAATCAGTTTACAGCTGTTTGTTTGCTGGATATTGCAAAATGCAGTACATTTGATGTTTGTGCAATTCTGTTTTCCTTCTGATTATTTTTATGTGCATCTCCCTCTCTCTTTCTCTCTCGTATACAGATGTTCGTATTCACCCCATGGAGCCTATGCCCAAAGCAAACTTGCCCTTGTGTTATTTACCTATCGACTACAGCATCTTCTGACTGCAAATGGAAGCCATGTGACTGCTAATGTAGTAGACCCCGGAGTAGTGAATACTGAACTCTACAAGCATGTCTTTTGGGTTGTAAAAGTGGTCAAATGGATGACAGCCTGGCTATTTTTCAAGGTATGCAGTTTTTTAAATAATTTTGTTGCCGTGTCCCTATGTTATGAGAACTGTAGTCAGCACCGAGCTGAAGGTGTTTCAGAGTTTACCATGATGTATGGTACTTATTGCGTTTCTCTGTGCTGATGAGACATACAAAACGGGTAAACACAGACCTTCCCCAGAACAAACTGTTATTTTAAATGGAGTGAGAGAGCCCTCACGGTAAGGGGGCTTAAGAATGCCTTTCACTCTGTCTGTGCCCATGCACTGATTATCTCTGCCCTGATCTATCTGTGTGCTTTTGTGCGTATGTGGGGGCAGAAACACATCCTAACACAGAGCAGGAATATGCAAAGTGTTCCTATGAAATGTCTTGTACGTCCTCTTAATGAGAAGCAGACAAGATCTGGCATGGTCTTTGTGTACGCAACATGTTATAGAGAAGAGGGTGAAGGGGAGAAGGAAGTTGTACAAAAATGTGGTGGGATGAGGCTGCCATATTCCAGGCTGTGTGGGTCCAGACACTCGTGCTCTGGAAAGTGGGACAATTTTCATTTAGCTCTTTCATCCTAACACATACTTGTAATGGTACCTGATTTTCTGTTATCTAATCCTGCTCTTCATTAGGAAACTTAAAGCTGTTTGATAAAACTGATCCAGAAGTGGGGCAGACCCAGTTAGGGTTAACATCAGTAATGTTTTGTGGTGGTGTAAGTAGACCAATCTGAAATTGGTTTAGCTGCACAAGTGCAATCTTCTCATGCAGACAAGCCTTAGGAGGACTTGTGCTGAGAAAATGTACTGCTTAACTCTGACAGAAAGTAGTTTTGAATTAAGTGAATGGAACCTGATTCCATTAGAGAGAATTAAATGTCCTAATTAAAATGAAGTATTTTAGATCAAGGGGCATGTCCCACAAAGCAAATTAATTTTAAACTTTGATATGGAAATACCACTAGCTTTAATTTCAGAAATGAAACTGGAGGCTGGAAGGGTGGCTGTAAAATAAGATGCAAACAAATAAACCCCTATTTAAAAAAAATAATAGTATCTTCTGAGTACACCTTGAATATTGCAATAAAATTGTAATAGGAACACTCATAATATGTAATGCAATCTTAAAGAAGCAGAATGCAGCTTTGCCAGAACGTATATATTAAACTTGTTTTGCCTCTTGTGATTGCCATTTTAAATATCAGTCTGGGATGGTGGTGTTTTTTCATTGGACTTACTTCACCTTGCTAATATAACAGCTTCATGTAGACGTTTAGGTTGTGCTTAGGATTTCTTCTAAAGCCACAAAATTCTGACAAAATTTCTGTGTCTGAGGGTGAGAATTGAGTCTGTTGTTTACAGCACTCAGTGCCATTCAGTTTTATTGGTGTGCCTAGGGAGACATTTTTGTATTATACTGACCATGTTTAGATACTGAATGGGATCTCACTGAGTACACATAAAAATGAGTCTGGATTTATCACAAGAGGGAGTTTCATACTTAGAGTTCTAATTATAATGTTGCCGATTTTTCCTGATTAGTTCCTATTCTTTGGATAAGGATTCTGTCTTGCAACGGGTGATGGACAGACATACTGACTTGCACGGAAGTGCAATGTGTGTGCTGCCTGAAAAGAAATGCATCAATTGCTTATTGAATCAGAGTAGCTTCAGGTTTGGATAAGTGAGTGCTTTGGTTATTGAGATTGAGATTTACACATTTTTACATAATATGCAATGTGTTTTTCCGATAAACCAAAGGAGAGGGAAACTCTTACTATCACTCTTCCCATCCTCCCTTAGACTTCTGAGTTACTTCTGACTTCTACTATTTGCTTATTGCTTACTGCTTAAGATATGTTTTATATAAAATATTCAGGATTGACTTTGCCTTCTTTTCTCACATCCAGGAGCACTTCATCACGTAGGTACACCTTGTTCAGCTCCAGCAGAACTGCATCACAAGGCGATGTTTAGCTCCACAGCAAGCTCAGGTTGAAAGCCTGCCTGGCAGTTTCGGTGGCATTGCACTGAGTGCTGTAGTATCCCGCTTTCAAGCCTGAGTGGGCCTTGTGTTGGTCACGTGCACTAGGGTAAATTTCCCCTGGAAAAGTAAGGAAGCAAATACAAGAAAATTCAGTTGTCTGATAATATTAGCTGATAGTTGGTATTATAGATTTCTTCTTCCCTGGAATTTTATTCCCGAGTGCACATATATGAATCTTCCTTCTAGGATTATGGCAGTAAAGCAGTGAAAATGAGGTGATAGCTCTCTAATCATATTGGCTCACCTGACTTTTATCACCCTGAAGTATTCCAAAGCGGTTTCTAAATGCATGAAGAAAATTGCTTCACCCACTGCAACCTGGTGCTCATGAGAGCCAACACAGCCCATATAGCGCTGATGAGGAAATGCATCATGGATTTATCACATCACATTCCCCCAGGAGAGAGTCAACATGTTGTTTGATGTAATTTCAAAATATTGTGGCAGAGCCTCCACTGCCTTTAAATGCACTTCTGCCAGTACTGGTCCCAGTTTCATTCAGGTCAAATAACTCATAGGGATTGCAGCGTGACCCCAATTCTTGCTGGACTGCTTGAATTTGAGGTGGCTCTGTGTGGCAAACAAGGCTGTCAGCTTAACATCCTTCTCAGAGCTGCCTCAAGATATTTAGGTACTTAAGCAAATAAACCGACAGTCTCGTAAACAGGCCATGATACGCACATATAATTTACTCAGAGTATTAACAGCTTTAGTTTCTCAGAACTGTGAAACATTGTCTTCTGGTTTTCAGATGTAGTTCAGAAAAATGTCTGCCAAATGTTTGGGGATTTTTTTCCCTAACAAGCTGCAGTGAGAGGCACCCCTGTCGAAATGATATAGGCCAGGCTAAAGGATCTACTGACAGTCATAAAAATTGTGAAACGAATGCATGCCCTTTGGAAGTGATGGTTTCATTCCTTCTCAGCTCTATTCATTTTCAGGATAGTTATTGTCTGCTGCAATACTTGATCTTTAAGCTTCCATTTTGCAAATGATTTCTCTACATTTTTAATAAACAGGGATTTCACCTCTCACATGCAAGACAGAAATTATGTTTATTCCTCAAAAAAAAATTGATTTCTACCCCTATGACTTCTCAGTAAATAAAAGCTGATGACCTGTCATAGTCCTCTGCAGAGTACGGTGAAATATGTTATTCCTCAGGAATTTTTAACATAAAGTGATCTTCTTTTTGAAGGGATAATTTCCAAACCAGTAAACAATAACAAATTAATAAGATAATAATAGCCTAAACAGACATTAATTGGGCATTGATCTGCAATTTGACCACCTGTGCCGTACACCAGTTTTAGCAATGGGTACTGTCCAAGCTGGAAGCCAGGAAGGTACTATTTCTCTCTAAGGTATTTCTGTTTCTGCTGCAGGTACTGAATATTCATTCTTAAGCCAGATGGCCTCTGCTCATGGTACAATTAAAATGCCTTACAGCGAAAAAAAAAAGTTGGCTCTCATTAATGTCCAATGGCAGGGACTGTTCTGCTTCATATGATGTCATTATGCCATCAAAGTAGAGACATTTCCCACATAACAGTGTTGTAAAAATACCCCCAAACCTTCTTTATGACAAGCTCGATGAACGTGGCATTAGCAGATGCAGAGGATTCAGTCCTTTCAGCTGCCTCAGATTGGTATTTAGGAAGGTATCGTGGAAGGAAGACTGAACGTCAGATCTTGTCTCAGCTGCCATTTCCAAAGACATAGTGCCATGTAAGTGATTATTGACTGACAAACTGAAAGTGCGTAGGATTAGTGACCCTGTCGGCCTGTAAAAGTGAAGGGAAAGGCTAGAAATCAGCCGATATAAACTAGTTCACTTCTTTCATCTGTCAAAATAGGCTTAACTTTAGTGCACTCTTCCTCTAACGTTTTTAAAGAAATGCTTCCAGTCTGTAAGTGGTGCTAGAAAACGAGATCTAAAGAACCTGGATTCATCATTCATGCCAGAGGACATAGTCATGCAGGTCTTATTGCAGCATTTCTTATTCAAACTGTCCCTTTGGCACCATGAATGTAGAAAATTCGTTTCATCCACCCACCCCGAGGTGTCAGAAGACAAACACATCACCACACAATAACACCAGCTGTACAGAATGAGAATAATTAAATTCTACAGCTGAAAGCAGCAATTCATCAGCATCAACATCTTCGGTCCATGTAAATGTGTGGTCCTCACATAAAACTAGCAGGGAATTTTCTCACAAAATGAAAACTCTTTGCAGAAACATGTCATTTGTGGTTAATTTTTTCAGAAGACTTTTCAGATCAAAAATGAGATTCTGGTTAAAATCAGATAAAAGGAAACAGTCTACTTTATCCCAGTAACTCTGATCTTTAAACAGATCCCATTTTTGTACACATTGGTACAGGTATTTAAGCTTCAGAGCCATAGAGCTTCTTTTTTTCCATCTAATAAATATTTGCTTATTCATACAGCCATAGGATGATTCTAAGGGGTAAGATGGAGGGACCCACCTGAGAAGGATAATGAGCAATCCACGTCTGAGCCACCAAATCCTGGTGATCTGGGTATCTTTCTTGGACGTGCATTCCTGGACTTGGGTAGGCACCCAGGTCCTGCCTGTTCTGGGGTATGTGGATGCAGCTTGGCTGCTTTGTTTATTTTAACTGCTAAATAAGAAAGCTTTGGAGCATGGAGCATCTTGTGTCTGTACTAATTAGGATTAGACCCCTCTAAAGGATGCTGACTGGAAGTGCACACCTACATAGCATTGAAACCTGGTCTTCACGGAACCTGTCGTTCCCCTGCGGTCCCAAGATATATTTATTTTTCAGTGTGTTTTCTAAGTAACCGAGATGTTTATTGTAAGAGACACATTGCAAGTTCCTGGAGAGTGTTTTGATAGCAGGAAAGTGAAGAATTTGTGTTGCGTGCCTTGGTGTATGGCATGCAAAGGGTCAAGGATGCGGTATGGGACAGCACGAAACGGGTGGGATTGTGTTGGAGTGCATCAGAGGGAGTTGAGGCTGTTGAAGTTCTTGTTTATAACTCTTATTGGAGCAGCTGCTGGCATGATCTATCCCCAAACCACACCCAGGCTTCTTCTGGAGGGTGCTAGTTGGAACAGGCTGAAACACAGCCATGGAACAAGTGAAAAACGAAGCAGTGTGCACAGTCAGAGATCTATCTCACGCCCTGTCCCACAGTTCTAGTTGTTTGGTTAAAAAGAGAAAAGCATCTTTTTTTTTTTTTCTTTTTCCTTTTTTTTTTTTTTTTTTTTTTCCTGACAGTGGGAAATAGGAAGGCTATCTTATATCTTTTCAGAGTGTTCACAGGACAGGAAAGCTGTCTCCATGCCTAACGGTGCCTGCAGGATTGATCCTTTTTAGTCTGGAAAATGGTCTAAAGTAACACAAGATAAACCTACAATGTGCACTGTGTAAAAATCTGCACTTACCCTGTGTTAAATTGTTCTGGAGTGAAACTTTTGGACTGATAAGCGACTGAAATGTGATATAATTTTGCTGGCGGGTCAGAAGCATACTGAAAATGGGCATTTATACTGTGTAACAAAGGGTTTATCCCTGACTCCTGTGTGGTAGAAGATTGCAACTTTAACTTGACAGCTCAGGCAGATTCTTTCATTGCATCTGAAATAAATTAAATTTGTATCCCAAAGAGTGAAAAAAATAGTCACTGTATTGCTGTAATGGGGAGCGAGTAAGTAAACAGTTAAGAAATTGTGAAAATATATGAGCCTAACCAGTGTTAGCATGTCAGCAGATGTCGTCTTGTAATCTGTAACCCACAGAGTTAGTTGGGAAAGACATTTTCTGTCAATCAGTTTATTCCTTGCTAAGATTTCTTGGCAGTACTTTCCCATGTATTTAGTTAATACCTTTGTATAGTATTTTATTCACAGACTTTTTTGAATATTGAACAAACACAGCAGAGGAAGATAATTCACTGTGGACCAAACACATACCAGGGAACTTGTACTGACTCTTGTCAGTTTAAAAGAAGGTAATATAAAGGTCTCAAAAAGGAGGCTGAAAGGTTGGGGAATTAGAGAAAACCTTGACATTTCAACTAGGCCATTAGCCTTTCACTTTCAATCCATAATCTTTATAGTTAGGGGCTATAGCATCACACTACTTCCCCCTTACATGCCTGTGAAGTTCTACCTCCATCATCACATAATTAAAAATGCCATTTTCTTTTGGTCAGGTAATGCAACACTGTTTGAAACTTGAACCCATTGTCAGCAGAGTACAGCACAGCCACTGATCTTTCTCATCAGCGTATCCCTTAGATACCTCTCTGAGAGAGAGGGAAAAGGGGACCATCCCAGCCCCCACCAAAGCATATAATTCAAAAAGGGCAGGAACAGGGGTTAGAGGCAATTTCACTCTTCCATGTAAAAGACCCATAACACTGAGTTAAGGAGAAAGACCACTGGCTTTCCATGGAAAATCCTGCTACCAAGCTTGTGGGCAAGCAGCAGTTTGAAATTAGATCACTAAAATAAGGAGATGCAGAGGAGGAGGTTGTGAGAGTGCATATTAATATATAGACGGACAGTTTGCCATCAGACATAGTGTGCATTATGGATCAATTGATATTTCTCTGGGGATGACCTACCTAAATTTCTTATTGTTTTGCTGCTTGTATGCATCTGTAACAAAACAATGCTGATAAAATTTATATTGCGGAGCACCCTCACCTTAAGCCACTACTTACCACAGAAAAGTTAATTTTGTGTGATGTTTTGGAGATTTACAAGCACTCCTTTTCCCCTCTCTGAATGTGACATTCCTTAATTTACCAATAATCCAAGGAGACTGAAAAACCTTCCAATGTGAAGTAAGGAAAATCTTCCATGAACAACATATGCAAATTTTTTAATGATTATCCTGATCTTTCAAAGGGTGACAGAAAATGCCAGGTTCTGCCAAGTAGCTGAAAACATCCCCCTTTCCAGTGGTCTAAGACATCTATGCCTGGAAACCACTTCTGACATGGCACCTAGTTCGTAAATGTCTCCAATATGAATGCCCATGTCAGGGCTGTTTATCCAGTGATCTCCTCATGGCCACTCCAAGTACTGGATCTGTCTTATCCCAGGATAAATATCTACAGTTGGCCACATGAATCGAGTACTTCCAGTGTGAGTTTATGCCTGTGAATGATGAGGGAGTCCTCTGGTAACTAGCTCAGCTGTAGATATCTGTGCTGTATAAAGTTAGTTAAGATGAATCACATCCTAAGGTACAGAACATTAAATTTGTGTTATTTTAAAAAACTAGAGACACTAGTAAATAATGCATTTGGATGTGCGGAAGAGAGAGTAGGAACTGGAAAGGTGTGTTCACATATCGGGGGCACAAGCAATCTGTAAACAAGCTGATTTTTCATCTGGCAGCTCTTAGGTGTTTGTAATATCAGACCATTTCCTGCATAAGTGGGAAATGTGTTCATGGGCAGCCACAGCTGAAGAAATCCCAGTTACTTATGAAATGTATTTCTCATATATATTTACAGTCCATGTGCGTCCACTATTTATCACATAGATATTGCCGTGTGTTTAAATGGCTAGTTATGTGTACTCCCTGTGTGTATTTATAATAGTGTGACGTGTAACAAGAGAAACAAGAGAGAGAACCATGGAAATCAAGTGCCATTCACCATTTGAGAAAGAACTGAGAACAGCAAATACATTTTTCTCGTTATGTTCCCAGCTAAATGCATGGGATTTTTTTTACTGTGAGGGTGGTGAGGCACTGGAACAGGTTGCCCAGGGAAGTTGTGGATGCCCCATCCCTGGAGATGTTCAAGGCCAGGCTTTGAATAACCCAGTTTAGTGGGAGTTGTCCCTGCCCATGGAAGGGGGTTGGAAGTAGATGACCTTTAAGATCCCTTCCAATCCTAACCGTTCTATGATTCTATGATTCTATAATTTTGTGGGGTTTAATAGGTAAAAATGAGAAGGGAATTTGGTGCAATGGCTCTAGCCCTCATTTTTCTAGAAGGAACTTGATCCTAGATGTGGCACAAACACAACTCATTAATACAATCTGTCTAGAGTTAGCTTCTATACGTTATTACATATTTACACATTCTCTTTAAATAGGGTCTGTGAGTCTCTTCAAGGCAAATGTCATTTGCTTGTTGCCATCTCTAGTGCTGGAAAGTGAAAGTAACCACAAGTTACATACCATGGACCAGGCACTCTGTGGGGAATACAGAACATATACAGAAGATAATTTTAATGAAACCTGAGCAATGTGCAATAAAACAAGAATGAACTTGGACAGCTTATCAGAGATGGGATTTATAGTGGTATTTGTTTGCCTCTGTCATGCCGACCTACTTCTCTGTCACTGGAATAGGAAGGAGGTGCTGCTGCTGGTCCTAGGCTCAGGCAGGGCCTGAAAAAATAAAAGCTGCTCCCAGTATCTCTTATTTGCTCATTAGAGTCTCAGAGCTAGCCACCACAAATTTATAAGTTAACTTACCATCTTATTAATAGTTTATCCAACTTAATATATATGTTACTTTATGAATGAATAGCAGGGGCCAGAGCCGGTGCCCTGTGCCTGGCAGCCCTGTGTTCCCACTGCTTCACTGTGAGCGGCGTTGTGCAATGGCTCCCCAGCTGCCTCACATTCCGGCGACAGGCAGCAGTTTGCTGAGGCTGAATGTGTCTCAGGAAGAGTGGCATTGGTTGACTTAGTCAATGTATTTGCCTGCCAAGCTCTTGAGATGTAAAATGCAGTCTTCCACAGCGTCTGCCACTTGTCACATGCTATCATAAGATGATTAAAAATGTAGAAAGAGAAAAGCTGTCCCATTGTTTTTGGAGCTCAGAGTGTTGGAAGTAAAATTACACCCTCTTAAGTATATTTTGACAGGTGGCTCTGTTCTAAAAATGATGTAGAAAAGGCTCTATGGGGCAGCATGCTTGTTTTTTCTGTCAGGGTTGTATTTTGTCCAGGTACAAGGGCTCTTTTTATGCCTGCCCAAGCTGTGAATGTAACTTGGTCATTTCTCAGAGAGGAGTTCAGTTGTCACCAGTCTTGTACATCATGACGTACAAGATGACAACATAGGTCCCCATTTTCTTTGGTGTATAAGATGATGACTTCCATCATCAGGAAGTTTTTGATGCTTTATCAGTGGCTTTGCTCAAGTGTAGCTGATCAGAACCTGCCAAACAAGTAAATAAGACCCAAACATAAAAGCATCCGGGTCCCAATCTTATTGCATATTCTTGTAGCAAGGATTATCTGATCTGACTTCACATCCTCTTTGTGGAGTACTGTCCTTATGTAAAGTATTTTGCATGTCTGATCCTGCTCCTTAGAGGTTCTCCTTGATCTGGGGCTGGCCTTTTATTTTTCTTGTCTGGTTTAGTTTTGTGGCACATGTGTCCTATTTTGTATGTCTATTATTTGGGGAAGTGGATTAAGGCTGGCACAGATACACTGAACCCTAATTGCTTTAGAGGGCCTGCAGGTCTCCAGAGGTAGTATGTACTTAAAATGCTTCTAATACTAGATTCAGCTGCTGTTGCTTGAAATCCATTCAAGAAGCAGATCTAGAAGGCAGGAACCAGGGAGTTTTACATAGTATTTTTTTTTTCTAAATGTAATTGCCCTCTTAGTACTATTTTATATACACTCAGTGCTCAGTTTTGGTTTTGGTGGTGTGGTGGGGTTTTTTCCCCTCATATTGGGGCAAGCCTGTTTCATATGAACCACTGTTTTCACTGCAAGATCTACCCATCACCCAATACCTTGGCTGTATAACTTCTCCTATGAGACTTTCAACCCACTCGTCACAGCACTGGGTCAAAGGCAGATTGCTGGTGAGTCATTTATTTACAGCTTTTTGAAAAAGTGATAAAATATAAAATGTGTTTGTGCTCAGGTACCTGGATTTGTCATCTCTAGGTCACTACACAATGGTTCACTCAGAGGACCCAAGGGGATTATAAAGCACCTCCAGCGCTCAGAAGCAGCACCCCTTTATGTGGTGTACAATCTGTCCCGTGCTCTCCCGGTTGGAAAGAAAGCATTTGCAGCATTAGAGTCATGAGGCTTCATAGATATTAGCAGGAGAAGGATGGTCCCAGTGCTGCCTCTGTTGCCATAAAGACAGCACGTCTTTCATGTGTTGATTTAAGTTTGACTCTGTAGAAGGTCTGGGCAACAACTTTTTGTTCTCTTTGTTGGCAAGTTATGTCATGATATCTAGCAAAAACCTTTAATCAAAATAAACAAGAGTGAGGTTGCTTTTAAGGAAACAATTTTGTCAAGAAAATAATTAATTGAAGAAAGCTGACTGGAAATGTATTTACTTTGAGAAAGTCAGAAAGAAAGAAAGAAAGAAAGAAGAAAGAAATAAGAAACTTGTTACTAAACATTGGAATTAGACTCTGGAAAAGGCTTCCACAGAGTGTAGCTATAAGAAAACTGTTGTTTTTAAGAATAAGTTTAAATAAGTTTATGGAGAAGATCAGCTGATAGGATATCTTCAAAATTAGGAGATCAGAGATGTCCCAAGAGGTCCCTGCAGTCCGCTGTTCCTTCTGAATTCCTTTTGTATTTAGAATCCAATTTTTTTTCCTCAGGTTTTCTGTTTTGCTCCCATGCTGAAAAGAAAAAAGGAATCCAGTATCAGGGTCCAAAAGTGAAAATTTCCCAACAAACTTTCATTTTGATTTTGAACATGTTGAGTTCCCAGAAAATCCTTTAGGAAAACCCATGGTGAAAATGTGCCACGTCTTGCACTCCCCTCCATCCTAGCCTTTCTAGACAATAGTTCTTCCAGTTGTTTGCTGGTGAGCTGTGGTGAGCTGTGTTGAACTGCGCTTCCAACAGTGCTGGCTCTTGGTTACAGGAGAAGAGTGAAGATGGGGCTATGGGTCAGATGGAAGAGTCTTCAATGAAAATGAGGTCTTTTATTGTCCTGGTCAAGAAATCTGCTATTAAAACATAAATTAGCCAAGGTAAATTGCAAATGGAGCTGGAGAGATAATTGACATAGCTATCTGGTTAATCTCTAATCTGGGTTACAGAAGTATTCTTCTAGAAGTTGGTCAGTGCTCAAGAGATCCTTCCAGCAGAGAGGCCAGGCAGCCGCAGACAGGAGCGTGACCTTTGGATGAGTGACCGTGGCTTCCCCTGTGTTTCCAGAAGCAGGTCAAGGCCACTGTCTTGGGCCTTCCTGACTGTATGGTTTGCATCTAAAGTATCTTTGAGATTACTAACTTTGGGAAGGCCTGTAGCCCTGCTGGAAGTCAGCCAAGGAGCTCCAACTGACAGTGGCCCAACTAGACTAGCGAGGGTTTGCATGTTGAGGATTTCCATTCCTAAAACATCCAGAACAGAGAGTTTGTTTCAGGATTTTGCCTGAGGGGAAGAAAGGTATTCTTACATTCCTGTTTTGTGATGGCAGGTCTGCCTCACCTGAATTGGTGTTTTATTCACTGCTACTTGCCATATGTTTCTTACAGAAAAATTATACTGCACATTTTAAAATGAAAAAAAAAAACCAACCAAAAAAAAAAAAACCCCCCAACCCCCCTTTTTTTTTTTTTTTTTTTTTTTTTTAAAGCCATTGTGGACTTTTTTATTTAAACTATGATGTGGTATTTTAGAGGGGACAAAGCAGGGTTCTTGGTCTTTCTTGGGTCTTTCAAAGCAGAGCAATAGACCTTCTGCAAAGTACTCATCATGGATCCATTATGATAGCTAAGATGTGTCGATGCTCTGAATTCCTGAGTTAAAAGCTTTGCCATCTGATATGAATAGGTGTCTAAATCTAAAAATAAATCCTTTGGATTATACTGAAAATTTGAACTGTCAAGAAATAAATGGTGTGATGAACTGAAACATAGGTCTCTTAAACTGCCCTCAATTTAGCCGTATTTCAGTAATCTCTCATTCACCTTTCGTTGCTGTCAGCAGCCTGTAGGGTTTCTTTTATATTTATGATGGAAATATCTGCCTATGAATCATGTCACTGAGATGCATGTGTTCATAGTACTGTTCATAGTTTCTCTGGTAAAGAACACTTCACTGCTGGGTCATTTGTACCAACAGGTATTTCTTCATGTAAACAGCTTTCTTGGATTAGAAATGCCTTATTTTCATGTGTTTCATTTCTGGTAAGTAAGTCATGTAACTTCATCTCTTGTTTTTCCTTATTTTCACTGTCAGTTCTGTAAAACTTTTTTGACAGTAGGTACTTATTAACAGATTTTTGCAAGTATTTTTAATTACAGTTATATAGTGCCTTTATCACAGAAAAAATAGATGTATCCAAGCACAAACATAGGCTGGGAAGAGAACGGTTTGAGAGCAGCCCTGAAAGAGAATGACTTGGGCATTGTGGTTGATGAATAGCTGACCATGACCCGGCAGTGTGTGCTTGCAGCCCAGAAAGCCAACTGTGTCCTGGGCTGCATTAAAAGAGGCATGACCAGCAGGTCGAGGGAAGTGATTCTCCCCCTCTACTCTGCCCTCGTGAGACCCCACCTGGAGTACTGTGTCCAGCTCTGGAGTCCTCAGTGCAGGAAAGACATGGACCTGTTGGAGAGAGTCCAGAGGAGGGCCATGAAGACGATCAGAGGGAGCACCTCCTCTATGAGGACAGGCTGAGAGAGTTGGGGTTGTTCAGCCTGGAGAAGAGAAGGCTCCACGGAGACCTTAGAGCAGCCTTCCAGTACCTGAAGGGGGCCTACAGGAGAGATGGGGAGGCACTCTTTATCAGGGAGTGGAGTGATAGGATGAGGGGGTAACAATTTTAAGCTGAAAGAGGGCAGATTTAGATTAGATATTAGGAAGAAATATTTTCCTGTGGGGGTGGCGAGGCACTGGAACAGGTTGCCCAGAGAAGCTCTGGCTTCCCCATCCCTGGAGGTGTTCAAGGCCAGGCTGGATGAGGCTTTGAGCAACCTGGTCTTATGGAAGGTGTCCCTGCGCATGGCAGGGGGGTTGGAACTAGATGATCTTTAAGGTTCTTTCCAGCTCAAACCATTCTGTGATTCTATGATTTTATGATCTAAAATTCAGGAGTCTGACATACCTTTCATGTTTTTGAGTCCCTTTGCTAAAATCTGTAGACACTAGATAATTTTCATGTTAAAATATCACTTATCTTCAAGTATAGAACTTTTTTATATACAAAATTATATTAATAAAAAGCATAATTTCCTTTTTAATCAAATAGTAAACAACAATGTAGCGTACTGTAGATCTACAAGATAAATGTGTGTTACTAAGTAGTTTTCAATAATATTCTTTCACTCTTAATTTCAGTCACTTGCAACAGCTAAGAATTTTTAGGAAAGATAGGTAAATAGCTGTAACAAAATGCAAAGTGCTGAATATTTTGGAATACTGCAAGATCCATTTCATTTGATCTGCTGTTTGTTATTGTCACTGTAGATTATGGATGAGAACACCTGCAATTATCCTCTGGTTAATATACTTTTGAATTGGAAGAAAGGACAGAGCTACGGTGCAGCTGGCAAGTAGTCAGCTAACCTCCATTGCAAGTATTTAAAACACCTCTTCAGTGGAGCTTCTTAATGATAAAATATGTAGGGCTGGCTTTTCTGACAACCCGTGGAACATGATAGATGATAGTAACTTTTTCTCTAAATTAAACAGGAAAACCAGGAGCTGGCAGGGCAGTGTGCTCAGGCACATGAGCTTTGGGATAGCAGCTTCCTTTCCTGCTCCTCACCCCATAAATATTCTTTTTATGTTTATTTTTAAATTATGTCAATATATTCTGGGCTGTTTTCTCATCTCCATTTTTATGGGCCTCCTTCACCATTTATAGTTTTGAAATAGTTATATTTCTACTTATTTGATGTAGCAGCAGTTAGAGCAGGCCAGAGCGTGCTGTATAGATTTTATTTCCTTTTTTTACGTAAAAGTAAACTCTGCGAGTGCGAGCAGCACTCTACTACTTGCAAATGAGGTGTATGCTGAGAAAATCTTCAGTCTCATTTTGCAATTTCTCATACTTGCTTAAGTAAAAGCAAAAAAACCCCTGAGTGAGCTTTTTTGAAATGAGGTTACATTTTCAGAGGAGTTAAAGAGCATGCTTGGCTCAGACGTGTATTTTTGCTTACAGAAACATTTTCTGTAAGAGCGTGTATCTCAGTGCTGTTTTCTCTTTAAATTTCTATTTGTGGTTATTTTGGGTTTTTTTTTCTGCTGTGGTCATCTACAGCTATTTGTAAATTTTTCATAATATTAATTTAGACTAGAAGAGAAATCTGCCTGATTTTTTCAAGAAGAAAAACACTTTTCTCCATTTTATTATTATAATGAATAAAAAATACTGCTGTTTTCTTCTGTAGAACTGTAGTAAGACACACAAATCTGGTTATTTCTTGTTGCAGCGGGGTATTTATTCTTTTGAAAATCTCTCCCTCCTATCAGATGCTGCTGCTAACTGTTGTCGGGTATTCGAGTAGCTGTGCTCTGATGGCAGGCGTGAAGTTGTCTGTTTGTTTTCTAAGTAAAGACCAGATATTTGTTTTGGGGTAAGCAGGCTGATTTGCAGTTAAAACCTAAAGTAAATGTACATCATTTCAGGCTATAAACCAGCCATGTCTCAAGCTGCATGTGACTCAAAAAGAAAAATGTGTGAGACAGAGGTAATTGGCATCTTCACTGCCCTGTATGTCTGGGGTCTTTTTTGTGCCAGTGAAGAACAGATGGGTTATTCTCCCGTATGTTAACAGAGGAGAATTCAGATTTGTACCTTGAACTAGTGTTCTTCCCTTGCTCTACACAGAGATGGTGATAAAAACAAAGCAAAGGTCTATATTTAGAGAATTAGGCCAATGGGAACTCATCGGTTCACTTCAGGAGCCAGAGATAAATCTGTCTCCCTGGGAGAATTCAGCGAGCATTGAAGCACACCACCTCCAGCTCTGGCCACCTCATGTACTTCCAGTTACTCTGAACAGTAAACAATTGCACACTGAAAAAGAAACTGGGAAGACTTAAAAAACTTGGAGTACTGCAGGTTATACTGGGCCCATGAGAGGTGAAGTCTTGATCATTATTTGACTGACAATGTCTCATGCAAGAAAGAGCTTTGCAGAGAGTCCCATGGCTACAGAGCTCCGGTAATAGTCATGCCACGGCTGGCTGTTAGACCTATCCATCAGAAATCTAGCTTTTGCATTTTATTCTAGTGTTTTTAATATATTCACACTAACCTTTAAGATATTCACAGTATTACAGGCAGGAAAAATTACACTGGGATGAAGGAACAAAGGCAAATATTTCTGAAGAAATTTTAAATAACGTGCAGCTCTCTTGTGGGCATTGATTCATGTGCTTCATGGTGTCAATAGCTGTTTGTGAATTGCAGCCTTTTTTCTCCCCTGAACAAAGCATTACTCCTGAAATACAGTCATTACCTATTGATTAGCTCTGTAGTCATTTTCATGCATCAGTAGTTCCAATAAAAATATAAGTAGCACTTATTTTACACCAGTGTGTAAGGTCCATACATGGTTAGTTAATAACTGAAAGGAGTCTTTATTTTTTTTTTTTTTTTTTTTAATTGCAGAGACCACATTGACATTTTCAATAGCCATAAATCTCAGGATAAATGGAAAAAAGCATTAAGGGCTTTTTTTGGTTGTTGTTTAGTTTTTATTTTGATGAGGGAGTTGTAAATGTTCTGCTGTCTCAGGACAGGGCTGCAATAAGAAGGACATATTTGTCAGTGTTTGGTACTAATGTAATTTCCTGTTTTTCCTGCTGTATGACTCTCCTTTTAATTCCAATTGTCAGTAATGTGCCATTTTTTGATTAAATGATGAGACCTGAGATTCAACAAGGAGAAAATAATTAAAACTATTTGTTTCACAAACTGTCAGCAGCTATTAGGGAATAGACAAATATAAATTAAGGTTTTTTCCCCCAAGCCATGTTACAGACTTTGCAAAGTTCACAAACAATTGTAATCCTCTTTTATTGAGCACAGATTTATAAGTAAAGGTCAGTTATGTTTTGGTCACTAAGGAGTTTATATAATTGGTAAAAACCAAATGTTTAGATTGTTTTTATATAAAAAGCATGCTGCTTGGGAAACTCCTGCTTCTCGATTGTGGCTCCCTTACAGAGCTCAGGGACTGAAAACTATCCACGACAGCTCAGCAGACATTTGCAGAGCAAGGGGGCTTTGCAGCTCGTCCCTCCAGCCACAGCAGTGGCTCGTGCCTGGGAAGGGCCGAGCAGTGGCAGGGATCGTGGCTGATGCTGGTGGCCTCCGCATCCTGAGACCATCCCCGCTCACACGCTCCTTCCCTGCTTCCCTGTGCATCCAGCAACACCATGTACTGTCACACCACTGTTCCGATGCCCGCTGTGATTTTGCTGGAAGAGGAGCCTTGTTTTCTGCCCTGCTCTAAGGGCTTGGCACGGCTTGTGGACCCACCATTTCTCCTGTCTTGCCAGATTGCGCTGGGTCAGTGTATTGATGAGGTTTCACCTAATATTTCCCCCTTCTTTCTCCACTATCAAAAGGCTTGGACTTGCTCCTTTGTTTGCTGCAGAGATGACGAGAGCCATCTGCCTCAAGAGCTCATTCTTTGAAAGCTGCTCTCTACGCCTTTTTGGTTTCTGAAGGGGCTCAGTAGCATGGGTGGGTGCTCTGAGGAGGGTGAGTGACAGTGCTGCACTGGGAGCCCCAGAGGAGCCCCTCCTCTATATGGCATATTGGCTGCACAAAGGGATCTGACCCAATGGGGACAAATGCCTGGCGTGCTGATGGAGGAGCCACACTCAGTGAGGTTGCAGTGAGGGCCTGGCAAGAGGCATTTAGGAATTTGGGGAAAAGGGAATGAAGAAGAGCTAGGACTATCTACGAGATTGTCATGGGGCATGATGAAAGGGCAGGCTGAGAAATGGGTGAAAGTTTAGACTGCAGACGTGCTTTGCATACCACGTAGAGAAACGGAGCCCTAATCTTGATTGGAACAATTCAATTCTACTGTGAAGTACATATTAAATAACAATAGGCAGCTGCAGAGCTGTGCAGACTTGCAGGTGAAGAGCAGAATTTTAAGCAAGCTGCCAGGCGGGCGGGAGAGGCAGTGGGGAGGGCTGGGACAGGCACTCTGCGCTGGTGTTCAAGCCTCTTCTCAGACCTCAGCCTGTATTTTTACGAGTTAAAAGCAGTTACTAAACCACAGCGCAGTTCTGCATTAATTCGACTGGAATTTTTCCCGAGAAGCAGAAGTTTAATCATGTGGAGCATCACTGTTTGTAGTCTATCACTGCAAGGGAGAAAGGGGGGACGGCTCATTGATTGGACTGTCAAGGCAAACGGACGTGTGTAGCAAAATGGCATTACCAAAGACCATAGTTCAGTATGAGCTCCCTAAACAAAGTGAATTATTTCAGCACTGCATGAGTCCATAACGTGTATTTATTGAACCACAAAGCCTCACAGTATTTGTTTCCCACTCTAAACAACTGCTCTAACCTTTTAGTCAAAAAGCGCTATGAATAGAAGTGCAACAGAAACTCTTCTGGGGCACTTCATAAAAAGAAAAGGTTAATTCTCACTGCGTTATTTTGGCTATTGATAAATCTGCCAAGTGTAAGTCATATACTGTCTGGGTCATATCTACCTATTCCCTTAATCAGTCCAGTATCAGAATGTCTTTGCAGAGGCAGGAGCTATCTGAGATAGCCCCACAAGTTGGTGAAGTTGGTGGGGTGGGGGTTTTTTTGTGTGAGCTTTTGGGGGGCTTTTTTTTTTTCTTTTTTAGCAGGCTAGGGAAAG
>NW_010122973.1:38551-59330 GCF_000699245.1 Pterocles gutturalis
TGTGGAAGGGATTAAATGCTTTTCTCCTTCTCAGTTTTTCATTGTCCTCCTTGAGGTAATGAGATTTGCCACTATGAATCTCATTTTTGGAACTCGAACCAATTCTTCCTGCAGCAGGAGCCAGGTCAGTTTAGTCATTCTCAAAGGGCTGGGCTATATCGTGTCGCCTGTATAGCAAAATTGCACTTCTGCTATGACTTCTGTCATCCGGAAAAGGAACCAGGAACTCAGGAAGGACCACATCTGTCATCAAATCCAATCCTGGCCTTTGCAGGGGAGATGTTTTTCACAAATTAATAGCTCCATCTGCTACCTTAATGAAGGTTTACACCTTAGAAATAAGCCTGGATATTAACAGCTTCAGTGGATAGTAGATCTGGGTCTTGCTGCTTACTAGTACTTAACAATTTTCAGTATATCCCACTTCCCCTGCTTTCCTTTATCTGTTCCACTGGCAAGAACTGGCACCCTTGTTTTTCTCCTTCTGCCACCTTGAAAAATTAATGATGTTATCACCTCTGCCCAGGCTAACATCCCCCTCTGTACTATGAGTACCAGCGTGCCTGTCTTTCAGACCATTTAGCTGATTAAATGTGACGGGTTTAAACTGAAGAGCAACTGTTTTCAAGATGGAAGGTTTTTTGCTTCTGTTTCAGACCTTCAGAAACATTTGTGTGGCTGAGAGTTCATGTGTTTGCTCTCTGTAATAAGCTCTGCAGTAAAAGATAAGATGCCTCAGATCTTGTCTGACATAATTTTAGAAACATGACTAATCTCATTGAAATCAATGGCACTATTAGCCTGTCTAAAGCCATACATGTTCTTTGGGGCTCTTCTGAATTTAAGCCATTGATAGGTTCCTTGGAGGAGAGTAAGGAGCCTTGCTTGATTTAAACAAAGGGATTTAAATTGCAGAGCTTAAACTGACTCTCAGTCTACACAATAAAAAGCTTGATTTGAATAATCAGATTCAGTCCTCTGCATTTGTGTTTTTAGTTATTTAGTTAAAAACTCTGGTGAGTTAGTAAGCATTCAGATATGTTGATTTGCAACTGCATATAGCTTTTGCCCCTAAATTTAGTCCTTCTCTTGGGTAACCTAGAGGATAAGCTACATAGACAGCTCCTTAACTGTATGGTTTCAGAATCTATCTGTGATTTCATGACTTTTGCATTCTGTTGTGATGGAAAATGGGAAACGGTAGTTTTGTTTACAAGATGACTAATATTTTTATTTAGTTTTTTTAGAAGCTGCTTCCAGATGACATTTGAGTTTAATTAAAATGAAGAGAACTGTAATTTTTAAAAGGTTTTATTACTTAAACAGAAATACCTTGATCTTGTTGGGCACATTTTTCTCATCAAAACTGTGGATGTTTAGTCTGTAATTACTGACTTGAACTAACTAATTCTGTTTATCTGCCAGAAAGATAGGATTATAAAATCTGAGACACTCTCACCTGTTACTATGCTTTCACTAAAATAACTATAGAAAATTAGTCTGCTCTGCCTGTTTTCCATCTTTGGAGCATGTCACGAGGGACAGACTTAAATTAGGCCTCTTATTTATATCTTTTTGGTTTATTGTTCAAGATTAAATGCTGAAATTGCCAGCAACTGGAATTATAGTAAGTGTAAAATTTCAGAGTAAGATTCCTTACCTCCCCACCACTTTTTTCTGTTTTCCAGTTTGGGCTTTAACCTCCCAGCTTGAGGAATATTGCAAAACTATGATTTAAATGCTATAACCATATAGAAAACAGAAACCCAGACCAACTGGGGCATGGGCAGTGCTAAATGGTATTCGGCAAGCTGCTTGAAACTTCTTCCTTCCAGCCAGTGCAGCCTCTGCAGGAATAGCACGTTTCAGTCCTGTGGAAAGGCTTGGAGTCAGCAAAAGGGAAAAGGAGATGAAGACTAAGACCCAGAGTGACGATAAGCGCTGTGAGGTGACGTCTCTTTTTCCACACAGGACCTTTGTGGCAAGCAGAGAGTTCTGCTGTCAACTGAACACCTCTGTGGCCCTGGACGCAGGGCTGTGAGTGGTTCCTCTCCACTCATCAGTGGGAGTGTTGCAGCCCAGTTAACATGCCGCTGCAATGTAGATGTGAGAAATTTAGGGGAAAGTGTATTTTTTGCTTTAATCTCTTCCATCTTCCCAAGCTTATTTTCATTTTGCATGCTATTAATGCAGAGATGTAGCACCCTGTAATCATTTTGGGTTAGTTTGTGCGCTTCACTATTTCTAGTCCCCATCTTTGTTAGCGCAGGCATGTGGTCTGCCGAAGTCCTGGAGGAGAAGTGTCCTCTGCTGACCTTACCTGGTGATCCAGGAAGGGATTGGTACCTTCTCACCTGAGCCGTCTGGTTTCAGCAAGTGCCTGCAGCTGGCAGGTGAGAAACCTGGGCTGGCAGCCAGCCTCTCCCAGCCCCACCGCTCTGCTGAGCCCATGGGTAGAAACAGCCCCACTGCTGTTTGGGGTGCTAAATGGGGGTTGTAGCAATTTAAAACAGAAGAGGCTGTGAAATAGCCACTGGCCTATGTCATTTTGGGTTATTTTATTGTGTCTGTGCTCTGTACAGTCTTTATGCTTTTTGATTTCATCATGGTTCATAAAGGTTTGCTATGTTGTGGTTATCTTAAATATTTAGGAGTTCCATGCCCATCCTTATAAGCACTTAAAAAATTAACAGTCCTCATAAGAAAGTTATGAAGTTGGAGATGTAAGTGTCATTTTCTGTTTTCTGAGAAGGGAAAACAAGATATATGGGCAAAGTGATTTGTCAAGTGTTAAACACTAAGTAAAAGAGTAGAGATGACGATGGGGGGCTACCAGTCAGAAGTCATCATATATCTTATGCCTGAAGTCTTGTATTTTCAGCAAAAGCTGGCAAAGACATTTTACTTCATGTGAGCAGATAGGTAATAAAAGAAATTGTTCAGAGGTATAGGCACTCAGTAGCATCGTCTTCAGCATGTAGATCCTTGCTGTGTCTCCTACTCTCTGGGACTGGCAAAAATGCAGCTGCCATTTCAAATGTAATACTTGTGTGTGCTTTTTTGTGTTGTTTCATTTTGATTGCCAAAATTTGGCATCATTTGAAAGAACTGGCAAACTAAAGATGACCCATATACTGGTATAAGATAATGCACTAGATAGTGAAACTTCTAAAGCTTTCATTATTGTTTGTTGTTTTAAGTCCCCTTTAATTTTGATCCATTCACATTTTGAATCATATTTAAATTTTGTTTTCAACTAAAAGATTTGGCATATATTATTAAATGATGCAGATGTTCCAACCAGCACCTATCGAAGAGGTTGCTTCTCTAAGAGCTGTGTTGGAGGGAGGAGTAGTCTTATGCTCTTATTCATATTTCTCAGATAGTAATAGTTCAAAACTTAGTGGAATTAAAGCCTTGCATAGTTAATAAAAATAACAGGATAGTTCCTCAGCATATATCTAGCATGAATACTAAGCTGCAATTAAACATTCTTACTTAATGATAGATCAGTCTGCATCTCAGAATGAAAAAGATTATATTGACTTGCTCACATGGTACTCTGATTATGGCCATAGAGCTGGTAATAAACAAATAAACCGTGTATTTTCCTTTACAAACACAGAAAAGGAGTAACAGCCTAGTGCACAAGGCATCAGGATTAGGATTTAGGAGGCTCATTCTTTTCCTCATCTCTTCTCCTGACTTGCACATTTTCTTCGGCAAATCACTTTGCCTGTCTGTGAACAGAGGTGTTGCACAAAATCACAGATTATGTGAAGATACCCAGTACAATTATGAGTGATTTCCATCAGGCACCCTCAGCAATAGCTAGCTGTGGGACATCACCTGGTTTCCAGAGGGCTGGTTAACCAGACTGCCATGGTCCCAGAAGAGGCTCCAGCATTCTGTGAAGTACGTGCACTCTCTCGGCTCTCTCCTCTTCTTATTGCCTGCCTTGTTTCCTAGAGCCTGGATGTTCTTCCAGCAAGTGACTGTCTCTGTCTGGATGTTTATGCAATGTCTGGGGCAGCAGGCTCCTATCTGTCAAATTTTGCATACTGTTACTGAGCTGAGTGAGGTAACAAGTGTAATGTAATTTCAGTGTCTGCAGGGATATCTCAGTTCTGACTTTGAAGACATCGCTGTCTGCTGTAAAGCAGGCTTAGGGATCAACATTCAGGTAAAGTAATCTTCCTCAATGCACTTGACAAAATGAACAAAGGACTTGGTTATGATTAATGACTTTGACCCAAATTTTCAAGTCCCTGCTCAAATTCAGTCATGTGAAGTTGGCTTCTTCTTTCCATTTTGAAAATTGCTTAAAACGGTTGTTCTTCTAGTCCTCCATTTTAACAGTTTACAAAATGCAAAGGATGAATCCACAAACACTCCTGCTCAAATCACTGAGGTTATATTGCACTTCCAAGTGAGATAGATTCGATTTGAAATTAAGACACATAAATTTGTTTTTGTGGTATCTGCAAGTGAGTTCACTGCTGAAGCTGCTGTTTGAAGTCAATGGAGATCTCTTCAGTGTGGCCCAGAAAGCTGGACAGCCAACAAGGGCTTAATTCATCTGCCTGATAACAGAGGCATCTGATGCTATTGGAGATGACCCATGATGTCCTGCTTAGCCTGAAACAGCTGCTTTGGAAGAGGAGGATTCAGAGCCATGGCCACTGTCTTCCTCAGTAAACCCTTGCTCATGTTTTGAGTCTGACAGAAGAGCCATCCCAGGGCTTCAGAGTAGAGCTGCTTGGCAATTTTCTAGCAAAACAGATTTCTATGAAGGCATTGCTCTGACACAAAACAAAGTGAAAGCTTCCACTGTTGAATCCATCAAAAAATTAGTTGGAAATCAGGCATTCAAGGCTGTGTGCCTGCCTGCTCCTTGGGCTCCCTGAGCAACAGGCTGACCCTGGCAGTATGTTGGGGACAGTTCCTTTCTTCCATGGTCTACTTTGTCTACAGGCTTCTCCACCACTGGGGGCTGATGCAGAGATGAGGTAGGGCTTCCCAGGCTCTGTGTGTACCTGGATTTTTTTGAAAGATCTTTCCAGAAAATTTGGTTTCAATAGAAAGGGAAGTAGCGATTCAGCATTTGATACTTTTTGTGTCTCTTTGCCAGCTATCTCTGCTTCTGTTCTTTGCAGTGTCTTGTGCTAGGATGCTCAGGGAAAAGCTTCTCTTTTCCCCAGAATAGGCCTGAATTATTCATATTATAAAAGCTCATTTTCTTCAATATTTTTGGTAATTTTTTTTAGTTTGAAAAGTGCCTTGTGTTCTTAATTCATCAATGTTTCGTCTTTTATTATATATTCATATCTTTGATTCCAAAGTGATTTCTCCGTAGCCACAACATTGTCAGGAGAAAGGCTTCACTCTTTAACTCAGCCATTTCTGTTTGTAGCTGCCATCTCTTTTAAAGATGAAATCTAAAGAATTTTATTATGGAGTGAATTTATTAAAGAATTCTCTTTGCTGTGAGTTGGGGATTGAAGAGAAATTAATTTGACGATGCTGACTGGGTCTCTAGGGAGAACTGTATATTCAATAAAACATCTCTATCTCTTTCTGGTCTATAATCAAGGCAGAAATTGGATAGAAAGAGAATAATAGTGAGCTATATTGGAAAGAATAGGAGGAGAGAGAGAACACAGATGGAAACCAGGGCTTTTGAGTGAGGGCAGAGAAGTCTGAAAAGCTGTGCTGCCAGGTCTCACCAGGACTTACAGTCAGCTGTTACAGCCTTATTGATCAAAGATTCTGAACACATCCTTACACCTGCATCAAGGTTTCCTTTCTAGCCTTTGTTTTCATACTCGGTGTTTCAACTGATTACTTTTTGGCTGAAATTTTCAAGGCATCGATCAGGTTAGGAGGTCTAGACACTGCAGAAGTTACACAACAAGCACTGAGCACCCGTAGCCCATGTCTTCACCAGGAGTCTGTGATACTAGAGCAGCTGCTGTCATTTCACCTCCAAGTCTTGCACCTATAAGTAACCTGGTTTTTGAAATGATTTGGTAGTTCACAGGTTATAGTAATCAGTGCTCCTTGGAATACAGGCAATTTGTTTCTCACAGTTTTGTTTGCTTTGATATTCATGGGAATGTAATCCCAGCTATTCCATTTCTGACAGTTTTCAAACTATTCCATATTGCAGTAGCTTCATGGTTGCCTTTGTTCTTGAGAGTTAAGTAGTGCGTTAAGGGTCACCCCTCCATTAGCTGCCAGCAAGTAGATGAAAGACTTTGCTGTACCAAGTAACAGTAATTTGATGTTCTCATTCTTGTTGCTAAGCCTCACTGTGCATATGTGTAGTACTGTTCAGGGATTCCAGATGATCCTTGTCTTTCCTGAAAAAAGACAGAAAAGGCAGAAAACTTGTTATATACAGAGGTTTTCAGTCCAGAAACAAGTCAGTAAAATACTAACATTTGCAAAGTATTACCAGAATAGTAAATGTTGATAAAAGTAAAGGAATGCTGGCAAAAGTGCCTGG
This sequence comes from Pterocles gutturalis, assembly GCF_000699245.1. Classification (NCBI taxonomy): domain Eukaryota; kingdom Metazoa; phylum Chordata; class Aves; order Pterocliformes; family Pteroclidae; genus Pterocles; species Pterocles gutturalis. The sequence continues at coordinate 45,060 of NW_010122973.1, forward strand.
TGTGTCTTCCTAGCTGGAACCTGGGAACTGTATCTCTAGCCAGAAACAAGTCTTGTTACCCAAGTGAGGAATGGCCTGATGGAAACTCACCCATTTAAAAAAGCGAGGCCACAGAGCAAACACCCTGAATCCCTATGCCAAAAAAACCTCTGAAAACTCTGTTAACTCATCAGTCCATGAGCAGATTTCCCATATGGACTGAAAAGTGCATGACGTAATGGATGTGAGTACGAGGTAGAACCACCATTATAAAACCAGTGTCAATGAGTTTTCCTACAGCAGTCTTCTTAATATTGCTGCTGAGGGGCATTCCTCCAATACTTAATGTATTCTGCATCACAGATTGTATGGATAAATGTGTTTTAACATCTTCTTCCTCAACATTGAGCTATTTGCCAGCATACCAGGCAGTCCTGGGTGCACATCTGCCTGTTTGGCCTCTCATTCATGTCCCTCAAAATGCAACTGCAATGTCAATCACTGAGTCACTCTTTGGTCAACCTTCTCTTCTACCATCTCTCAAGCTGGCAGCATCCTGAAGTCATAAAATACAAAACAAAGTACAATTGGTTTATTGACTAGGCAAGGGGAAGCTATTCCAGAGTAACTACTCCTCTTATACCAAGGGTACTGCTTTTTCAATCATACGGCCAACTCTGTCAACCAGTATAATTTGAAGTATATGCACATCATCCATTCAAACTGTTTATCATAGTGTTTAAGATACATAGCAAGTTTCTCACTGTTTGCTGGTAGTTACTGAAAATGGTGCCAGTAAAATGAATGGATTGCAGAACAGGAGTTATAGGAGCTTATTAGTTTTGTTTCCTGTCCACTTTTCTGTGGTTTCCAATGGACACACCATATTGTCTGCCCAGGACTCTTAGCTATGAATTCAGGTGAAGGTGGAACTGGATGAGTACATGGATTAACAAGGAAAGCACCACAGAGCCATCATGTATAACTGATGCAGACACATGATTTCAAAAGAGTTGAGCTGTTCCGCCTGCTGTAGACAAATGAAAAGGATGTGACATTTTGTGGCGTCATGGCTAGAGGGACTGACTGTCAGCTAACACATTTTGTGAGCATTAGCACCTAGTATTGACAAGATTATGTGTCAGTTAAAAATGCATGAATCAAAATGTGCTAACTGGGAAGTCTTGAAAAAACAAAATGAAAACACAAACCCTCTTTAGTGTATGTCCCAGTTTTCATAGAACAGAATATTCCATTTCATGCTAAAGGAAAATTATTCTGTGTTGATGACTTACTATTGATGAATATTTTAAAAACAGAAATATCAAAACCTCTCTATAAAACCATCTTTTTCTATCAGAATAGATAGTGCCAAAATAATGTCATTTTGTGTGTATAGACTGCATTTAGACTGCGTAAGCTGGTCATATGCTATCTCTTCTCTCCTTCTTCCACAGCCTACGCATGTAATGAGCAATACAAAGATATGTAATTTCATTTAGACCTTTATTTACTATTGAAGATGTGATCAATTCTGTAACAAGCAAAATGAATTGCAGGTGCAGAATTTCATCAGGAAAAAGTTACTCAGAAATCAGTTTTACTAGGATATGACAAAGGTATTAATTACAGTTGCTTGGATACTAATAATACAGTAATTTATAAACAAAAATTCAATTCAAAAAGTTTAGCACAAATAACTTGGAAGAAGCTTCATGCAGTTTATAGGAATCCCTCATCTCTTAGGGCAAGTCCAGCCAATTCATGAACAAGATGTTACTGATCCTATATGGATGTGTATTTTTCTTTTACTGTTTGGTGGTTTTTTTGGTTTTTTTTTTCTTTTTTTTAATTCTGGCAATGTGTAGAGTATCCTCCCCTGTGATTTGCACAATACTTATTATTAAAGACTATCTACCTGCAACAGTTGGTATAATACTTCAAAGTCCCAAAGGCAGGAATTTGTTCCTGTTTGTATAGAGCATCATTACAAACAAGCTGGGGTTTATAGATCAAGGTATTCAACCACTGGCTGGTGACTTCTCTTGTCTGTTATCAGCTGCCCTCCCTCCTAGAAGTCCGTTGTCATCAAAGGATCAGTCATATGTTGCTTTGACAGTCTGTTTGTGGTCATTTTCCAAGGTCTTTATGGTTCCTCCTCATCCTTTCCTATCACATGGTAAAAGAAGAGCTGTGAGGTTCCCAGGAAAAGTGGCAACCAGTAGTGAGGCTGCCCCTGCTGGAACGATTCATCTTGCTCCCTGTCCAGATACTCATGAATTACTCCAGTGGTTGCAACTTCCTGCCAGCTTCTTCCTTCCCAAGAGCTCTTCAGGCAGGACACGTATGCATGTGTCTGTGTGTGTTGCAGTTGATCTATGGATGTGTAGTAGATCCAACACTTTGGGAAAGAGTGTGTGGGCAGGTAGATGTGCAGTACTTTCATGGTAAATATGGGCATGATCCAGAGGTCTGATCACAGCGTGTGCTTTTCTTCCAGCCTCTTGGTATAGGTAGATCATCCACCCAGCCAGAAGGCCATGGCACTCCTGATGTAGGGCTTCCTTTTTACTTTCATTAAAACAGAAAACGTGCCAAAACAAATAAGAGATCCTCAAGTAAGGGAACATTAAAGCTTTCAGCATTAATTAAGCACTCAGAAGATGGGATAATACAATTAATTAATCATACATATGCAACTCTGCTCCCCATTGCATGGAAAAATTGTTTTCCTTTAACTTAAATTATTATATACTAATTGCTTAATAATCATAGTATTTTTTTTTCCTTCTGTGTTTACATAATTGCTTTTAGCAACAGGTGATAGAAACTAAATAGGAGTTTTGCATAGAACCTTCTACTGAGCATATTAGATACAGTGGACAGAATGAAAAACAAATCTTGTGAAAAGTTACACAAGCTGACCTTAATGGATGGTGACAATGTCACTGTGCTTTTAGACTGGTCACAGTGTGGCTATGTAAACAGATTTATTATTGTCTGAGCCTGCTCAATATTTTCTTTGTGTTGAAGAATAGGAAACAATTTGCCATATAAAATGGTTTAGTAAAGGTTTAATAGGGCTGCATGCATAAAACCAACCTTTCAGCTCATACATAGCCTTTATTCGAAATTTTTGATATTGTTTAGAATAGAATAGAATAGAATAGAATAGAATAGAATAGACTATTTCAGTTCGAAGGGACCTACAGTGATCATCTAGACCCACTGCCTGACCAGCTCAGGTCTGACCAAAAGTTAAAGCATGTTCTTAAAGGCATTGTCCAAATGCCTCTTAAACACTGACAGGTTTGGGGCATCGACCACTTCTCTAGGAAGCCTGTCTCAGTGTTTGACCACCCTCTCAGTGTAGATCCCCTCTGGTGAGGAACTTACCTGAAATATCAAAAAATAAAAATCTTGATAAATCCTGCATATCCTGGGAGACCTTCCCATTGAATCAACAAAGGCACATGGTATTTCTGATGCTTTAGCAAGACCCATACAGACCAGTCTCTGGGGCTGTAGAGAGCCCTGCTCACGAGAAGATAATAATGCAAATTCTGCCCCCAGACAAATTTTTTTAAAGCATTTTAATTTTGAGCTGTTGTCATTAAGATTTGTGAGTCAGGAACATTGACATTTATACTTGTTTGTGCTGGAGAGCTGTTGAACTCAGGAACGTAACATCCAGTGAACCATCACATGAAGTAATGGTTTATCTGTGTCACTAAATTTTTGACTAAAGCACAGCAGCATGTTAAAAAACTTTTGGTTTATCTCTGTCATCCTGAATAAATTGTATAAAAGATGAATGCTTGTATTCATCACTGCTCTGCTGCTTTTCAGTATTAAGATATTTTATATTGCATCATAGCCAATCATGATAGTAGCCATTATGTGAGCACGTGGACTCCAACTTTTTTGAGTCGTCCTGATGCTGCAAAGAATAATACACGCACATCATAGCTTTATGTTGCTTACATAATCTACTGGTTATGAATAGCGCTATTTTCCGTACGATAAAGAAGGGTGAAGAAGCAGGAGTACAGTACTACATTAAGGTAAATAAGCACTTTGTGTTTCTAGATAGTATCTCACAGTACAGTCATCTTCTCAAAAATTATTCCAACAGTTACCTGGACCTGATGTTTTTTAACATACTGACTGATATTTTGCTGAGAGAACAGCCTGTTGGATCTTATCTTATTTCATTTGGTGTTATTTGGAAGAGGACATGCTGTCTTGGTGTGGTAACTGAAAGTAAAAGGTGGCTATTTTGCGGCCATTGAAGGAAAGAATGGTGGCATTACTGCTCTCTGCAGCCTCTTGGCATCAGTAGTTTTTCCTTCAGCTTAAACACCTTTGATCATGGGCTTGGCATGGAGTGGAGCATTTATATAGGAACCAGCAGAGCTCTGTGAATAAAAGTACCTCAGCAGGGCATGTTTCTTCTTCAGCAATTGACTTTTTGGGCCATGTGCCTGTGGTCACACCTGTAATGTGTTTCCTTTGCGGATACTGAGGGTGCTCTGCCCAAGCGGCAGCTGGAGAAGTTGCTGTTTGGGTCATCTTGTCTGATCGTGTGATTGTGTGACATGGCTCTAACTTATTTGTAAATGAGACCAAACGCCAGATGCATCAGATAAATTAATTATTTCTAATAAGTTGTGTTGCATTTATTGCACAGTGAGAAAACAGGGGAGTTGATTTTTTTTTTTTTTTTTTAAATATCAGAACCTTGTCACAGAAAGCTTCAAATGACTTAGATTTATATTTTTGTTAGTAAGGCACTGAGTAACCTATTCAGTGCTATCTCATTCATTAAGTGAGTTTTTCAGGAAAAGACATCGTGTCAGGTGCAGCAGACAAAGCTATGAGCAACATTGGTTCTGTTAATGACTCAGAGAATGACTGCAGGGATTGTAAAATGATACATTATCTATCAGGCATTGATCATAATTATATCACTGATAAAGACAAAACATATCAAATGTTGTGTTTTAAATATGCCCTTCAATGAAAAAAAAACCACCATTGAAGTAATTTTGGTGATAGCTGTGTGATCCTTCTGAATGCAAAAGGGAAATGTTTTGCATATCCTCGGGATGAAACGAATTATCATTCTAAGCTATTCACTCATTAATTTTTATTTAATACTCATGGTATATCAGACATTATATATCTTTCACCATTTTGCTTTATGACACTGCAGAACTCTGATAACTGTACTCTGTGTAAAATGTAATTCTCTGGTTTACCTGCCTGCTTGGATTGAACTGCGGAATCTTAATTTGCTGTTGTGGCTTCCATGATCCTTTGCTTGTGTCATATTGTTGTTACAATGAACACATTGTGCATTCAGCATAGCTTTCATCTTCTTAAGGGAGAGTACAGACCCTTTCGTCCTTGCAAAATTAATAATTAAAATAGGATTTTAATATTTGTGCTTGCTTTTGGGTTTATTAGCTTTAACTGTGAAAACTAAATCAATTATTTTGTATGCCCCATATGACTAGCTGTTGAAAAAAAGAATGAGAGTTTTCCATATATCTGTTCTGTGGCTTTAAGCTGTCTCAGAATAGCACTGTTGTAGAAATGGACTCTGATGACCAAATAGGTGGCATTTTTATCATTACCAGCTTGAGGTTTGCGTAAGGACCACAAGTGTGATGCAAAACTAGGGAAGCTGATAGTGTAATGTAATTCTTGTATTGTACCTGTCTCACCCGAATTTGGTTTGGGTTTTTTTTGTTTGTTTGTTTCTGCAGAGTCCAGAGGAAGGAGCCTCTACAAGCATCTATGCAGCAGTATCACCCGAGATGGAAGGAGCTGGCGGCTGCTACCTTTACAATGAGGAAAGGACAAAATCAGCTGACGTAGCATATGATGAGGAGCTGCAGAGAAGGCTCTGGACAGAAAGCTGCAAGATGGTTGGGATTTCTGATGAATCCAGCAGAGTTCCCTAGAAGAAGCCACTTCCAGATGGGTAAAAGAAATGCATTGACAAGCTTCTTAGGTGAATTCTTGCAGCATCTGTCATCATCCTGGAAATCACTGTTCAGTCCCAAAGGCAAACAAGAACAGCTCTGTTCTTCACTTGAACACCTAGTCTGCTAGGATGTGGGGGGAATATTCCCACAGAAAGATGTAGTGGTTGGTTTTAAATCTAACCATCAGTTTTGTAAATCATGATGTTTCACTCTGTGATTAAAATACAATCTTTAACCTTGTGCAGAGTTGAGTTTTCATTTTTTGTTCAACAAAAAAAAAAAGGCTTTCCCCGGTGAGCATGTTGTGTGTGTGGCATGTTGAACTTAAGCCACCTTTGTACATATAACTTACTCTTTTTTAATTAGTTTTAAAAGTTACATCTTTTTTTCCTTAAGCTTCATTAATCTTCAAGACACTTTGTGATGAATGTCAGCTTGTTCTAATGCAGACATTTGTCATTCATGATAATTATGTTGTTTCTATCATAACGTTAGTTTTATATGTCAACTTTTATCCAGAGGTATTAACTGAAGGTCAGAACCAAAAAAATGTAAATAAATAAGGTCTTCAGACAGGATATTGAATTTGGTTGCTTGCAGTTCAAGTTCAGCTTTCCTTTAAAGGTGAGCCATAAGAACAAGGAAGGGATCAAATGTAATAATGGCGACATTGTTTTTGCCAGAGGATGCAGTCAGCCTGTTATCTGGAAGTCAGCTAAGATCACTTGTCCCCTTTTCTTCCAAACCTCTGTAAACTTGCATCTGCAACTCCTCGCATTTTCTTTGGCAAGGAGATTCACCCATCTACTGCCTGTTGCATGAAGAATCACCTCCTCCCATTGGTTTTGAACCTAGTTCATATTGGTTTCAACACTATAGTTCATGGTTTGGAAGAGACAGCAAACAATTAATGCCAGTCCACTTTTTTCCACATTGCTAAGGGTTTTTTGAGACTTCCAACATGTCTCCCTTAAACTGTCTCTTTGCCTGGTCAAAGAGTAGACCCTGCCTACTCATCTGATTTACACAGCAGCAACAGGATATTTTCCCTTTTGTTATGTATTTCTTTCCTGAAAGTTCCTAACAGCTGTTTTATTTTTAATTTTATTTGACTGTTTCTGAGTGTGGAGCTGATATGTTTTATGAAACTATTTTTGGTAAACCCTAAGATTTCTCTTCTGAATGGGATAGTGGTCAGGTCAGATGCCATCAGTTTTGAACACGCTTCAGTGTGTTCAGAGAATTCTACCTATGTCTGCCAAAGTGAAGCTTCAAGAATGATGTTCACATACATGGAGTAAAGAACAAAACAGATGTGGCAGTATAAGCATAGTGTGAGTTTCTACAAGCTCAAGTAACTAAAGGAAAAAAGTGGGCTAAAGACATAACATTTTAACAGAGAAGGTGATAAACCATGAGAATAATTTACAGATAAACTCTGGAAGTTTCGGTCAAGATTAGAAGTCTCCCCAAAACATCTAGAAGGGTCTGGGGAAACCTTATAGCAGCCTCCCAGTACTTAAAGGGGGCCTACAGGAGAGATGGGGAGGCACTCTTCATCAGGAGTGTAGAGATGGGATGAGGGGTAGTGATTTTAAAATGAAAGAAAGTAGATTTAGATTAGATATTAGGAAGAAATTCTTTACTGTGAGTGTTGTGAGGCACTGGAACAGGTTGCCCGGGGAAGCTGTGGCTGCCCAATCCCTGGAGGTGTTCAAGGCCATGTTGGATGAGGCTTTGAGCAACCTGGTCTAGTGGAGGGTGTCCCTGCCCATGGCAGGGGGGTTGGAACTAGATGATCTTTAAGGTCCTTTCCAACCCAAACCATTCTATGATTCTATATTCTCTCCTGAGTGAGAGAAACTTTCTGAGCATGGACTCTGTGACTAGGAATCCTGAACTCTTGCTGTTAATGGAGTAAGTTCTACTCTTCTCCCACCTCTTTTATTTTAGGTGTCATCTGAAGAAGTAGCATAATCTTATAAATGTCCTTGCATTTCCTTTTTTAAGATATAAACAGCAAAAAAGACCAATAGGTGGACCTAAAGCTTATATTCACTTTTGGACACTGGAAACCACTGCATGATAGAACTAAGTGCAAGCACAGGGTGCTCTCATTTGCAGCAGACTGGAAACAATATGAACGTGTTCCTATGCACTGAACCCCTGAATAGTATCCCTTTTGGGCTTTTTAGCTCAAACCTGGTACTTCACTGGCCATATCTCCAGCCTTTGATTCAGAGGCAGATCACATCTAACTGAAAGAAAGTATACTGGTATGTCCAGACACTAGCAAGGAGATGCAAAGACAAAAAGAAGCATGAACAAAGAAAAGCAGATGAGAAACAAAAATAACAAAAAATCTGAAGGAGAGCATATTTCCCCTCTGAATTTAGCCATGCATGATTTATTCCTAGCTTCTTAGAGCTAGTATATACAGAAGATAGCAGCAGGAAATTTATCACTCAGTCACTATAGCACTTTCTCTGTATGACTGGCTGACTTTTTTTTTTTGGTAAGTGAATGTAGTGCTTGTGAAATGTGCCAGACTGACACTCTGGGAACTAAATTCCTGTGTTTATTCACGGATCATGCACAGGATGCAGTAAGCCTGCTAGACAGCCAACATTTTGATGTTGCCATAGCATTCCCACGGAACATCATTGCTGCTAGAAGTATGTGGAGGATTACTCAAACTAGATGAGACCAAATTACGTTCAGTTTTAACTCTCTCGAAGCTCCACAATATTTGCACAACCAGTTTCAAGGGGCATAGGGATTGGTGGAATAGCAAACAGTAAAGAGCTAGTCACACTTTCAGTGTAATCTGAACCACTTTGTTAGCAGTCTCAGTCCAATTAAATCTGTTTTAAACAACACTGAAAACACAGGTTGTGAGAACCAAGAACACAGATTGTGCCTGCATGAGGAAAAAAAAAAAAAAGTGTCCTAAAGCCAGGGATTTCTAGAATGGTGCAATGCCATGAAGATATAGGGGAGCTAGTTGCAAAAGAGTTACCTGAGAAACTAAAAGCAGAAAACTCTGTCAGCTCTGCAATGCCACATAAGCACGTGAGCTTGTCTTAAGCAAAATCCAGTGTCATTGTAACATTCTGTGTGTCACTGGGAACATTCACTTGTGATGCTGTTGCAAAAATACAAAAGAATCCTTAGCATATCTATTTATGAAAAATACATATATGAAGCGTGTAGAAAGAGGACAATTATTTTACTTCTAGACACAGAAATGGTAAGAGCTGGTTTACTTTTCACATTTCAAGGACATGGATTTCTAAAGATCTGAGAAACACTGTGTTTCACTTCACCGAAGACATGGCTGAGAGATGGCTTGGGTCCTTGCAGTAGGTGCATATGTATAGGAAAAATGCCTGAGAACTTTTTAACCTTGCAAAGAAAGACAAAAGAAGCTCCGATAACTGTAAATTGAAGTTTGACAAATTAACCTCCCAACATGAAAACAGATCCTGTCTCTTTGACAGTAATTACATATTGGAACACGTAGATCCATCTGAAGGTAATGAAAAGGTGCTTCTGAAAAGATAGCTGGCAAGGAGGCCAGTTAGGCTCCTAAGCAAAGTAGGTCAGTCACAGTAAAGTCATACATAGATTCTCCCTCCTGTCCAAAGTGACAGCACTTATTTTGATTGGTATAAGAGTGACCCATTGCTCACAACTTCTAAACTGGATATTTCCATGCCACTACTCCACCCAGGCTAATGTTTCATTCAAAAAGCTAAGTGCTATTACCTAGTCTCAAAAAGGTACACAAAATCTACCGACCAGTTCAAGTCTGAGATCAACAGAAGCATCTGCTAAGGGCCAGCATGGTCTGATCCTATTGCCCTTGTTGACGGAGTGAAACCATTTCAAACCAATATTTCATTCTTTTTTGAAAGAGGGTTACTTTTTTTTTTTCAGGTCCTGTGGAAAAAAGAATCACCTTAAAAAAGGACAAAGATGAATACTGTTTTGAAGGATAGTTCAAATACATGTTATAGATCTTAGTGCAATGAATGCAGTTATCTAGGAATTTGATGTTATGTAACTGCAATCCACTGCGGCAACATTGACAACACTCTGAGCATTGTCAGGAATAAAACAGACCCGTGGGGCCAAGAGTGCTGTCTCCAGATGCATGTAGTTTTTGGCTTCAATACTGTACCCATCAACCCTTGTTAGCATCTCTCCCTTTGGAAATGAACCTGAGCCAATAATTCCTTTCACACAAGCAATCAAGAAGAGTCAAAAAGTAGCAGTGACTGTCATTTATTTAGAAAACACCAACTAGATTGAAACTAATCATCTTAAAGTGAAAGACTTCCTAATCCCATAAAATTTAAAAAAAGAAAAAAAAAAGAAAAAAAAAGAAAAAAAAAAGAGAAAAACTGGCCAAAACCCAAACTATGGCACTTTATGAGCAATATTAAACCTGGTCACCTCTTCACAGACAGAATGCAAGACACTTAAGATGGTAAGCAGGCTTATGCCCTTTCCAGAGAACACAGACCAACAAACATGGACTTCCCCTCTTATTTTTCATTGCTTGAACTCTCAAAATGAGCTCAAGTAACATCACTGTTAAAGTCTGAAAACAAGTAGATCCATTTCATCTATTATTTATCTTCCATTTTTTGAAACTAATAACAAGATTTCTTCCAGCTTGCCCACATTTATGGAATTAATTATTTAGTGCATATTGATCTGCATATATTCAAGATCTGTGATGTGTCTAATGCTTTTTAACAATACTGAAGGAAAAAAATACAATTTCCTTTTAAGAATTAAAGCATAGCTAAGGGCCAAATGCTGCATTCTTTTCCCAGGGAAAACTTCAAATGAAGAAAATGTTGGTTCTTTGCAAGAAAAGTAAGACTGAGCTCAAGAAAGTTAATATAAAATATTTGCACAGAACTTTTCCCTTAACTACATCTTACAGCTCTGCTGAAGTTAATGAGACATCCCAGAATCACTGTAGAAAGACACATAACTTAATAGCAGAAGAAGCTATAAAAACCTTGTATCATTTAAATTTGATAATGCCTCAGAACATTATCTCTGGAGTGAAAGCGCCTTCGTGCTTCTATTGATATATTAAAGCCCTCTCTTTGTCTCAAAGTGATTAATCTAAAAAAAAGTGCAATCTAAAAATTCCACCGATATGGTATATTGAGAAAAGAGAGTAACACACATCTCACTTTAAAAAAAATCATCTAAAAGCAGGATGGATAGTTTAAGTGAGTTGGTTAAGCTCCATCTGTGGTCAATGAGTACAACACTTCAGTGGGACAATTCCTTGGACCTATCTGAGTGTGAAATTCTCTGACTGGCCAGAGAGGGCGAATAGACAAGTAGTCTAAGTTAAATGTCCAGTGCCTGTACATTGTAAAGCTCATGTTGGCTCAGCCAGCTCTACATGCAATCAAACTGCCTAAGAATAAAGGTTTTATTTTCTGGGATTTTTTTTTTAATAGTTTCTTAGCTCAAAGGCTCCATAGCAATCTTAAAAGTTTGATCTTCTGACCAGCAAAGATCAGATAATTCTGGTTTGAACTGGATTGTCTCTTCTAGATAGTAATCCGTCCTTGTTTCAAATTTTCCAGTGAAACACAGAGCACCTTGGATATGTTCTTTCCAGCCATAAAATGCCCTCAGCTTAAAAACCTGAGCTTTATTTCCCATCTGAATTGCAGTAGCTTTTCAGCTCCCTACTATTTGATCTAGTTACACTTTCCTGGGCTGAAGAACCCACATTCAGATCCTGGTGGAGACATCCAGGCAGGGAAGATGTCATCTCTGGGCATATTTTTTATAACCTAGCTTGATTAAGTTCTTTAAATCTTTCATTAGAAGTTGTGTTTTTTCTTGTCTCTTTGTGAATCTCATCCAATTTTTCAACTTCCCTCCTGCTTCTGGGGTCTCAACAGCTGATTTTGATCTACACAGGTAATGTAGCCTCACTAGTCAGCTTATTTTTTCTCTGTTCGTGCACCCCAAGGCCATATGGGCTTTCTTCCCTGAAGGATCACAGAGGAACTCAGATTCAGAGACTCTGTAAGCCTTTTTCAGACCCATGACTTCTTATCCCATAAATACAGCCCACTTTATTTGTTTCAAGATGTATGATCTAATAAAAATGTGAACGCTTCTTTTATTGTGATTTATTTCCACTGCTAAAGCCCTAAATCTGCACTAAAGAGTGCTTGAGAGGATTTTGGAGCTGTTGAGTCAGGAGGTGCAATAGGGACCAAGAGCACTGACATCATGATAATGTGCCATAGTTCAGCAATTAAAGCCATCGATAAAATAGTACACAGTGACCTGCCTTATCTGGAACATAACTAATTTCACCAAATCAGTCATTCCCTTTGTTTTAAAAATTATTTCTGTTATTATCACTCCGACAGAATCTCCCAGAAGACGTTTCTCTCTCACCCCTGCCAGGATTAGCTGTATAAATGCATATTGCTCTGCATCTGTGAGGTGAAGAGATCCCCAGCAATTACACAGTACTTCAGCGCTGTGATGAAGCTTCAGAAACTTGGCTCCAAACCTTGGCTTTAGCAGTGGTTTAGAAAAGCAGATTAGGCTCTCAGAGGTGTTTTTTTTTTAATACTTCATTTTCATTTTACCCTCACTTTCCCTCTCATATGCAACTTCTCTATGCAACCCTCTGTGCAGCTGGGAAACTTCTCCCAAAGCTGATGGAAATGATTTTTTTCCCATGCATCCACTTGCCACAGCAGTTGAGATTGCAGTATTGCAGCTCCCTTTTGCCCTGCTGGGTCTTATTTCTGGACACTGAATTCAAGCTGCAGATTCACACCTTCTCTGCTTGTTAGGAGGAGAATAATTACCATCTTTTTTATGGGACTCTAAACCACATTTCATACCACTTTTACTTAATACACAATTGCTGTTACTGCATTTATCACCAGTCATCTTGTAGTGCAGAAAGCATTTTACCACCAGCTCACTCTCCAGGAAATACTGAGAAGTACAGCTGTCATCCTGTGTCCGAACAAAAACCCAGGATGCAGATCTTTCCTGCAGAACACAGGTTCTGAAGGATTCATTTCAAAAAATCAAACCAGTCTAATCAGAAGATTTAACTCAACATTAAAAAGACAATGGAAATATTAATATTAAAAAATTAAAATAATTATCCAGAAGATGAAAAATAGCAGCAGACTATTTTTTTTTTAATACTTTGTCAACAGAAAGATTCTGTTCAAGTTTGAAGTGGTCTGGATCAATATGGCTGTGATCCTCATACTATTTCACTTTTGACGGTGCAGCATTTTGCAATGAAGTAGTTTTTTTACACATGCTCAGGGAGGAGGCCCTTAGTGAAAGAAATGTCTTTCATTCTGTTCTGAAAATAAAATTCTACATCTTTAGCAATTCTGCTTTGAAGAGGTTTTTCTTTTGAGGAAGATGACTTGATGACTTGAACTGTAGAAGAGGATTCATTGCACAGAAATCTTCCTTCCACATAACACTGCGGGGGGCCATGAAGACCCAGAAAGGAAGACACAGCACATACTCTTGATTTTTTCTCTCCTCTCACTCCACTTGTTTTAGGTATGAAGGCCACAGGAAAACAAAGCAGGAGAAGGAAATTAGCGCAATGTGCTGCCATTGGAAAAGTGCAGAAATGAAAGAGCAGTTAACCAAATGTTAATCAGACCAAGCACTTCATATCTTTGATGTGTTCATTGGGATTTTTTAGATTGGATATTAGGAAATATTTCTGCACTGAAAGGGTTATAAAGTACTGGAACAGGCTGCCCAGGGAAGTGGTTGAATCATGGTCCCTGGAGGTATTTAAAAGATGTGTGTAGATGTGGCACTTAGGGACATGGTCTAGTGGTAGACGTGGCAGTGTTAGATAAATGGTAGGACTCAGTGATCTTAAAGTATCTTTTCCAACCTAAATGATTCTATGATTCTGTATCTCAGATTTGAATAGGCCCTTGAAGAGTAGCTCTGAAGGTCACAGGACTTGGGAAATTCTGTCCCATCTCTTAGGGGGTGTGATTCACCTCCTCTTAAAATGAGACTCTCAGTTTCCATGCTTGTTCAACCTTAATTTCACAGTAGCTGGTAACATAAAGTGGCTGCTGTTTTCAGTAGAGCTAAAAAGGTCAGATTCAGGGTGTTTCTATTTTCTGAAATATCATCTGCTTAGTTCATTGACAAATTCATGCAAAATAATTTTTATTTTGTCTCAAGGGCTCCGAGGTTCGTAGGAATCATAGAATCATAGAATCACTAAGGT
>NW_010122974.1:0-540 GCF_000699245.1 Pterocles gutturalis
CAGGCTGGATGAGGCTTTGGGCAACCTGGGCTAGTGGGAGGTGTCCCTGCCCATGGCAGGGGGTGGGACTGGATGATCTTGAAGGTCCCTTCTGACCCAAAACCATTCTGTGATTCCATGGTTCTATGAATCTCTCCTCTTGCCCATAGTCCCAGGAGCAGGCAGAGGTGCTGGACACACTGAAGCGGGAGCTGGCAGCCAGCAGGCAGGAGCTGCAGGTTCTCCAGGGCACCCTGGAGTCCAGCACGCAGGTGAGACCCACGGGTGGCCCGTGCCGCCCCGGGACAGGCAGCACGGGGGGTGATGAGCAGGGCTGCTTGGGCCAGGCGTTACCCATCCAGGCGTGACCTACCGTTGGCCTAAGAACCAGCTCCCCGGCTTCTTCCCCCCCCACATCTGGGTGGGTTTAGCGATCGTACCGGGGGGTTTAACTCTCCTGGGTGCAAGAGCGTGTGCATCAGTGCCCTCCGGCAGCCGGGGCGTTGGACAGAATCCCTGCACGAGCAGGCTCAAGCAGGGCGGCTCCCCCTGCCGGAGAAC
>NW_010122974.1:649-909 GCF_000699245.1 Pterocles gutturalis
TCAGCAAAATGCAGCTGCCCATCCCTGGAGTGGGCAGATGCTGCAGCGTGGGGCAGAGCTGGCTCCGGAAGGCAGCACCTTCCATCCATTCCTGTGTCAGGATAACAACAGAGATAATAAAAGTGAATTTTTGCTGATAAAAGAGAAAGGGTTCCCCAGGGAGCCTCCGCCAGCCCCAGGCAAGGCCATCAGTCCTGGAGGGGTGCTGTCGGGCGGCGGGTGACGCAGGGCTGCGACCTGCACGGGCTGCCATGCTCTGA
>NW_010122974.1:1104-1310 GCF_000699245.1 Pterocles gutturalis
CCGGAGCGGCAGCAGCTGAGGGACACGCTCAGCCGGGAACAGGAGAGCAGCAGGATGGAGCTGGAGACACTGCAGACCCAGCTGAGAGACAAGGTACCCTGCAGGCAGCGCCGGCACAGGGTGCCTGGCATCCCCCTTGCTGCTGAGTTCCAGGGGTCAGCAGAGCTGGGGGCAGCGGTGGGGCATGGGGTGATTCCCAGCCAGCG
>NW_010122975.1:0-17129 GCF_000699245.1 Pterocles gutturalis
CATTCTATGATTCTATGATTCTATGTGCTTTGGCCTGATGTTAAATTTTAAAATCCACTTAGTTGGAGAAAATTACAATCAACAGCAAGATCATTTTAGACAGCCAAGCAGTGGAAGTAAAAACAATCCTAACAGCCATACTTGCAGCACAGATTTCTGAGGGACAGAACATAAGACCTCATCCAACATAACAGCCAGTCCATGACTGCGAGATCTGCCGAGTTCTTTATATTGTGAGCCTGAAGATCATTAGCTTCTCTCTGTAACTATTTTGTAACACTTTTTCAGTAATGCCTCCTGCTGATTCTCCACATTCAAAACCACATGCCCATGGGCCTTTGCACTACTTTCTGCCCCTATTTCCAGACACATCCTATAATAACTTCTTCAAATGTCCGTCTGATACCATGCCGGTGCTGCACTCCGCAGCTTTTAGGATTGCAGGAGTGTACTTGTGCCTATCCCTGCTTTTCATGATGTTACTTTTCTTGGAAATATATCTTAGGTCTTGAATTCTTCTTGGCAGTGACCTGTTCCACAAAAGGAAAAGAAGCTGTAGGAAAGATAGCAGTGCAGACACCACTAGCCCTCCTGAACCCAGGAAGAAGAGGCCCAGATTGAAAGATTAGCATATTACAAACCATTTTAACAAAAAAAAAATTGAAAGTGAACCACAAATTGCTGTCATGATCTAAACACATTTCTTTAAGTGGTAAGTAAGAAAAAATGCATACAAAAATTTCCTCATAAAGAATCTAATCAACTCAGCTGATGGAATGGGACATTGTACACTGTGCATTTCAATCATACAGGATGAAGTTGATTTGCTTCTCACTGACATAAAAATAACTTTTTTGGAACCATCCTTATGTCCACCTGTTAGTTGTACAATTAAACTTTTCTTCCCCAGTTACTAGTAAAAAATTTTCTCTGAAAAAAAGCTCTTTTTGAGGCTTTACTTTTCTGTTTGCTGAGGTCTACTCGTGACTCTGCTAAGATGTTATATCTTTGGGTACACATGATATCTTGTTATTTAATGACTTCTCTTGTGTTCCATGCTTTATTAATTACAATCAAATCATATAGCCTAACAGTGTTATTGCTTTTTCTAATTTTTTAATATTGATTTGTTTTAGCTAGCAATATAATTTCTGTTAATACTGGTGGAAAATAATCCCGTCAAGCAACAGTTCTGCAATACGTAATAAAATACAGACTTCCTCTGAGGCAAAGGTTGGTGTTGTGTAGAGCTAGCGGTGTACAGCAAGCGACGTATTTGATCTAGACCTTTCAAAAGGAAAGGCATTTTTCCCCATGTCTGTTTCCTGGAAGGTCCTGAGCAGCTTCATATAAGATGGCTGATACCACGTAACGGTGTCTTCTGCTTCATCCCATAACTTCCCAGTCAGTCATTAGAAATCAAAAAGCAAACAGATTCTTCTCAGAAGTAGCAAGTCTCCTAATGAAATTAAAAAAAAAACAAACCAAACCAAAAAAAAACAAAAAAACAAAAAACAAAAAAAAAAAACAGGACAGGGTCTCAAAAGTTTTAAGAACATTGGAAAAAATTTCCTGGAACACATGAGGGATAACCTGATTATAAGCTTCCTGGTGTAAGGAACAAAATGAGAAAGGAGTTTGTTGCAGAGGACTGCAACTGTTTGTCAAAAGCCCTGCAAAAGGCTTTGTAAACAAATGGTTTGTCTCAAACACCTTGGTTGTAAGCTCCTTGCTGATAAGTGGAAGTGTGGAATACATTGAAGGCCTTATCTGCAACTGCTTGTCAAAAGCCCTGATAAGGGACGAAAGGCAATTGTCTGCAAAAGGCTTTGTAAACAAATGGTTTGTCTCAAACACCTTGGTTGTAAGCTCCTTGCTGATAAGTGGAAGTGTGGAATACATTGAAGGCCTTATGGCCTTAGTCTCTTGCTAACGAGGTCACCTCCCTTACAACCAAGGAGCAAACCTTGCCCGACTAGGTCACCCCCCTCACCTCTGAGGCACCAACAAGGAAAGTTCAGACAAAGTTAATCTAATCTTCCCATGTAAATTAAGGAGACACCTCTGCTGCTTCCTATGCTAATTGAAAAAATTCAGATGGAGATCTGAGAACTTGTTGTCTATAAAAGATGAATAAACAATGGGAAAGTGCATGCCCACCATTGGAGGACCCCCAAGATGTTGATCACCGTTGGATCCAAGGGTGGTGATAGCATTCTGAAATCTTTCCTTTCTCTCTTCTTTCCCTTTCCCCTTCCCCTTTTCTTTCCCCTTCTCCTTTCACTTCCCCCTCCCCTCCCTCTCCCCTTTCCCTTCCCTTTCCTTTCCCCTTTCCCTTCTTTCCCTTTCCCTTCTTTCCCTTTCCCTTTCCCTTTCCCTCCTTTTTTTTCTTCAAACATTTCTCTGTCTTTCCCTGTCTCTAACTATTTTCCTGGCACAGAAGGGTAACACCGTTAACATTTTTAGTAGTTGTCACATCATTGTAAGTTTTAGTGTTGTCAGTAGGAGGTAGTACTGTTATAAGTTTTCTTTACCATGTAATTTGTCTTTTGTAATTCCACTGTATTTTTACATCTTTTTAAAATAAAACTGTTGCTGAATTGAACCTCTCAAACATTGTTCTGGCTGTTCAGGTTACTGTGGAGAGATCTAAAAGTAAACCTTGCCCTCACCCACTGAATGGGACAGGACATCTGGATCCTCAAGGAGGAAGCCTACACTCCGGTAGTCACCCTTGCCTTCCTACACAGAGACACAGAAGCACCTCCACACTTGAAAGAGTTGGCAAAAATTGTATGAGGAGTTGCAGAGGAATGTAGGAGGCCCATAGAAGATTAATGTACTCTTGTTCATCATGCACCTCGAAAACTGTCAGCTTGACCAGATCTCCACTCTTCTCTCAGCCCGATTTTATTCCAATTTTTACCTCACCCTGTTTTTTTCACTGGAAAAATCTTTTATGCCTTATCTCCAGTTCTTCATGTTTTTGAGCTGATGGAGGGTGAAGGTATACTGAGTGAAATCCTGTCCAGGTTTTCAATTTATTTTCCATAGAAGTTTTAACTAAAAGTTTACTTTCTTGCACTGGTGTTAGTTAGGCTAAATCTGTACCACACTTACAGGTAGATTTTGAAATTTGCAACATTATGTGTTCTCATGGTCTGAAATTAATAATAATTTCTGAATACTGCCTAATCATTCTTCATTCAGAATTACAATTCCATATTTCTACACTGGCTGTACTGTGCACTTGCTGATGTTTTATGCTCTGTCCTTTTAGATAACTAATCATTATTCAACAGCTTCAGACTTGCTTAACAGGTATAAGCCAGTTAGCATCTATGTTAACACAGATATAGATTGTGTTATTTACCATTGGAAAGTCACATATTCTCACCCTGTGTTATTAAAATTCTCCCAAAATATTTTGTCTGTGTGACAAGGGCCTTAAAAGAATGAAAAGTGGCTTATGCTCTTTTGCTTAACTTTGTTGACGCATTTTTTGTCTCTTTCTCTCCAACCTACTCATCCGTTATCCTGACTGTCCTGAAGCTAGACAGTATCCTCCAGCTTGAGAGAGAAAATGTTCCATCCTTTTTGTCAAAGCTTTCTACAGCACATTGGAGACCAGAACCATCTGGTGCCCTCAGAAGTTACTTCACATCAAAAATCCAGTAATATCATAATCATAATTTTTAGTTTTTCTCCAGAATGATATGGCCAAGTCATAAATAGTCTCCCTTATCTTGCTAAATGTGTGTGCCAGTCTGGGTATCCATACAGTTATTTTTTATCCGGATTTTTATTTGTCTTCTTTTTTTTTTTTTTTTCTTTTTCCCACTTAAGATAGCACAGACTTATATTTTTACAGGAATCCCTCCTTGGTGAATATGTCTTTCTATAATAATACATAGTTTTGCATCAAAATACTCATTCAGCTGTCTCACACCATTTTGGGAGAGGTCAAAGTTGTGGAGCATGGAGGGGCAGAAAAAACCAATCTGACAGACCACGTAGACTCTGGGGTGATGCATAGCTGTCTGAAAACAGTCAGGAAAAAGGACAAATGACACTATTGAATTGGCCAGAAACTATCTACAGTACAATAAAAATGTCCATCTGTATCCCAGATTCTGTGTCTGGTAGAATGGCTTAAGCAGAAAGGAAATTCTTACATCAGTGGAGTTTTCCATATTCAAAGATATACACATACATACACAAGTTACTACATACGTACACTAGTTATTTCTGGTTTCACAGAGATTTTAATTATGTCTCAATTTTAGCTGCTTTAACAGTAAAAATCTAAGTAGGTGAACTACCTTTCATTTATATGAGTAAGGTTATGAACAATTATAAAAAATATACTTCCATTCAGTGTTTTTAATATTGTTAACTCTTTATTACTGACAATACCAGAATCATATATTCTACCAATGCAAAAAACTCTTAAGACTGGGACAAAAATATATAAAATAATTCTTAAAATTAACTTCTGGAAATTGTTACTCATAGTTGCTCCTTTTGTCAGTAACATGAATAAAAATTTTCCCCAGACAGTGCTGTGATATTTGTAATAAGTAAATGCATTTCTGGAAGAATATACTAACCAGGTGCTGGTGTGAACAGGAAGATAGATGTGGGCTATGATAGACCTGAATAAACTAATCTGCAATTATACCAGAGAAAACATTCATGAGATTCAGAGTTGTTGGAATTAACTCTTGTCCATCCCTGAAAACTTTTTACATTTACCTAAATGTTTTACTTCCTAGTATTTGTTGCTTTTCTTGTGTGTAGATAAAGATTATGAACTATTCTATACATTTTTATCTAACATTTGAACTAGTAGTTTGCCTTTCTTTTTTTGGTATGCTTTTTTTTGTCCTTTTTTTTTTTTTTTTTTTTTTTTTCTTTCTCCAGACAGGCAACCTTACCAAGGTCTAGCCTACGTCACTACTTGCTTTTTCTAAGTTATGGGTGGGCTTGGCATTGGACATATGATGTACATACTGACACTATGCATGTTTGAATTAGTTTCTGCAAGATATTGAATGCATTATCTTTATTCAATAAAGAACTTCTACAAATTCTTATATGCTTTGCTGATCAATGTATAATGATCCCTGTTGACATCTTCACAGTGTGTTTCTCATCCTATCTCAAAACTACTTTCAAAAGTCAGAATTGAAGTACATAAGTAATATTGTTTAATTTACCTCAAAATTTTGTTTTTCAGAAAGAAGAAAAAGTAAAAATGTGTTTGAGAAGACCTGAGTAAAATTATTTCTTTAAGCACAAATCTTGTTGATAAGTTCCAGTTTTGGAACTCGTTCCTTTTGCCTCTTCCATCTGGCTTAATTATATCAGAATCACATAATTCACCATAAAAAAGACAGTTTACACTGAGGGATAAAACGGATTATCTTTCAAAATGTCTTTTAGATTGTGCCTATTGATGGTTTTAATATTGTGCCTAATGCCACTGTCTCTAACTTCTTCTAATCAGAAAAAAATACAGAAATTAATAAACCCACATATGCTGAAGCTAAGCACAGGGTAAGTTCTCCTTTCCTGTTTGGTTGTCATAATGTAGATGAAGCCTGGTGTTAATCTGCAAAGATTCAGCTCTATAAAAGTGATTCCAAGATAGGACAATATCACAAATGAAGAGAGATCTCGCCATATTAACCTAGCCACAGATGGAAGAACTATCATAGTGACAACTGCTTCTGTTGAGCAACCAACCATGATTGGAATTAAAAATTCTAAAAGTCAGGACAGAAATATATAGGTAGTTTCTCAAGAGTTTCAGATATCCTAACTGTCCTGTACAGTAACTGGATGTAGCTTCTGTAAATATTTTTTTTTTTTAATGAATATGAAAACTTGTGGTACTCTTTTGCTTAAAATATACTTTCCTTATCACTCTTTATAACCAAATTTTAGCACGTTCTAATGGTGGCTGTGTATGCACTTTTTTCACAGCTGTCAACAGAAACGTAAGTTGAAATGTAATACAATTCTTCAAATCTCTGACAACACTGGAGATCTATAATTTCATAAGATAGTAAAGCATAAAGAGAAGGGATGTATATTGAAATTGGGTTGAATTTGACCTTTAACATTTGTGTCCATAAAGACTGATATAATTTCACAAAAAGGCATGCTTTTAAAAATGTATTTTTACATAGTGCAGGTGTATATAATATTAACAAATGTTGGTTAGGCACAGCATTAATAAACATATTATTTCTTATCATTTTATCTGGAAGAAGTCCATACTAGACTATACCCACTGCTTTTAGGATGGACAGAAGAGAGATGTTAATCTTTCATAATCGCTAATATCCTAAGAAGAAAGTTGTTGTGGGAGGACCTAGGAGTGACATTTGAAAACCAAGCACAGTGCTTACATTGATGCACATTCAAGACCTATAAACGTCTATATAAATGCCCATTTGGGATTCTCCATGCAAAAAAATTTAACTAAAGGCCAATGCAAATTCACATATACGGAAATATTTAAATCTGTTACAGCACAGTTCATATTTTCTAAATCAAGTTATTAACAAACAGGACATGTTATGAGACTGTGATTTTATACCTGTGTTCATGGGTTAAGGAGCTATGATAGGAATAGTTCTGTGGAGGAAGAAAGTCTCCGTAGGAGATTAGTTCCTAGATTCTAGTTTTAAACTTCCCGCAACTACCTTGAACATACAGACAACCAATGTCCTGTTTTGTTTTGTTTTGTTTTCTAGGATTGCTAAGGTAACAACACTGTTAGAATTAAGGCACTGTGTGACATTGTCTTACATGCAGGTATATAGATAATTCTGAATATTTCACCTAGAGTAGACACTGACAGAACAGTAGATACAGTAAAACCAGACCTGAGAATGATAAAAGAAACTATTCACTTGTGGCAGAATAGCACAGAATAGCTTCAGACAGAAGTCTCCGGAGCAGAGGGTTTGTGGGAGTAGACTAGCACTTTCAGGCTAATCTAGAGTACTTAGCATGATGTGGGGAGTTGTATTCTGGCCCCTGGCCACCGGTTTCCTTCCCATTAAGGTGAAAGTAGGAGGATGGTGGTGAGGGAAACAGACCCAGACACGAGTCTCACTCTCAGCACAAAAACTGAGCATGCAAAAGCACGCAACCGAACAATAAGTTGGAAAGTACTCCTGGGCCATGCAGCATACACATAGCATTGGAGATTTTAGCTTCTTCAGTAGTTTAAAAAAGAATATTTGTCAAGATCAAAGAACAGGAGAATAGATGACAAACAGTGATAATAGTTGGATAAACTGAAGGGAAAAAGTAAGGGAACAGTTAATCTGAAGAGAAGAAATCAATAAAAATGCTGAAGTATTATTCAAGTTGAGGAGAACAATACACAAATTCTTCCAGCTTCCATAAGAAGGAAGATGTTCCACATAAACCAGCACAGCCATGGAGATTTTGAGAAGGAAATGAACAGAGGCCATGATGTTGTATTAGTCATTTGCTTTCCTGTAACTTTCTTTCTAAAACCCAAACACTTTCAGTTTTCTAAACTACCATGGAGACATTCGCTTCCAGACATCCTTGTAAAATTGCAGATAGATATGTATTTTATAAGAATGGTGGTAACTTATGTTCTCTAATCTTTTTTACCATGCTTTGAAAACACTGAATAGTATTTTTTAGATCTACTACCAAAAATGGTGTTATTACAGCTACTTGCGTGAAACAAAGCATAAATGCAAGACATAAGTACAATGATCTGAATTTCAAATAGTGACACTATCCACTGCAGAAATGCTAGACGAGAAGGAAGGCATGAATGAAAAACAAGTATATAAATAATTTAACCTGTCAAAATGTAGGACAGATTATGGATGAAGGACATTGCATTTGTATTAGTCTTCACCCCTCAGATTACTTTCATTTATGGTAAAAACCTCTTATAGCACTCTGCAAGTATGAAAAGAAGGGTATTTAATAAAATTATTCAAACAATAAGGGGAATTTACAGTTGCCACTGCAGTATGGAAAAAAACTTACTGCAAACATTAAATTTAAAACTGACTTACATCTGATTTCATAAGTGTACTTTCTGGAATCACACCTTGTCTGCTGAAAAATCCTCTCCTACGCATTTAAATTCAACTCAGAGATATCTAAAGGTTAATATCTTGTCTGACACCCAAAATGTCAGTTTTAGAGGAAAACTCGGGAGACTTTTTTTCCAGCATTCACCAGCTACAGTTAGCAGTTCATAGTTTGATCACAGCCCATGTGCTTGAACTGTCTTTCCAGTAAACTTGCCATAATGCTTCCTTGTTCACGTCTGAAGGCAAATTATTTCCCATGAAATAAACACTGCAGAACACACTAAATTCCAAATTTTTTGATTGGTTTTGTTTACTGTAGATCTTAAGATTAAAAATAGGTTCACTGTTTCTTCACCCGTAGGTATATCGTGCTTTACCAGAGCAGAAAATATGATTTAAATGTGCTGGTTTTCACATTCTAGATGCTGTAAAAAAAGATTTTTGCTCAAAATTAGAAGTTAGACTAACATAACAGTTCTTTTATATACCTCCATGCAAATATTTTTACAGACATTTAAGCTACATTTCACCTCTTATGTTTTTACCTTATGGTGAGTTCTAGGAATACACACATTAAAGATTTTATCTTGTTCTCATGAACTAAAACCAATAAAATACCAATAAAAAACAAAACAAAACAAAAAGTAAGATCACCAGGTTAAATGTGTCTAGCAGGAACCATCTTACTAAAATTCATAAACCTGTTACACCTTATCTGTTCATCTTGCTGTTGAGTATTATAATGAGGGGATATTACATAGTTAAACGATAGATTTGCAGACAGAAATATCCACTGTGTGAAGCTTCAGGGTACCTCACAACATTTAGCTCTCTTTCTTGTATATTTACAAAATAAAATACCTAAAAATGTCTCAACACTGATGAGACTTAAGTGATATTAACAAAGAAATAACAAATTATATTATAAAGATAAAAGATTGTGACTGGTTTTTCACAAAACCTTTTTTTCCTTTTTTCTTTCTGTCCTTTTTACAGCAGAATATCTGAACTGTATAAAGTATTTTGGCTTACTATTGATGCACAAGGTCTTATGTACTTGACAAGTGGCATATTGGCAAGGCTTATCAAGCTTTAAGGATATGACAAAACTAGTCTATAAATAATACCAAACATCAACCTCTTTTTCCCCACCTCCCTTTCTGTAAAATGTTGCCTGAATTCTAGCAATAAATCTGGAAAGGGACAGTTCTCTTGGCATTTGAAAACCGTATGATACACTTTAGAGACTACAGACTGTATGTTTTCTGAGGTAGAAAGGTATTCTCTCTTTTAAACTGAAAAGATATATAACATAAGGAAAATATATCATTCCAATGACATGAAATAAATCCTGTCAACACAGCCTCCACCGTAAATTAACCAAGATGCAAGTCAGTGTCTTTTAGCATAGGAAGACTGATCAAATGAAAGCTGAGTTGAAATCAAAGCAAAACATGTGCTAGTTTATTTGCAAAGTAACCAGAATTGCAAATAATAAAGTACTAAAATAAAGAAACCTTAAAATCCCAGTTACGGCCTTGTGCATCATTAACATGCTTATATAGCTAAACTATTTGATTCTGACACTTCTTTTACCTGTGTACTTTTTTGTCAATAGAAATGAAACTGCTTATGAGTAGTTAATTGAATGTAGAGAGTGTTAAGCCATAATTCTGTATTATGTGGTTTTCACCAAAACTGGTCTAAATTCTGGTGTCTTGAGTTCTAAATATTAATTTATACCAGAGGCTCCACGTTGTCCTTATTGTAAGAAACTGCAAATTTAAAGCAGCTCACAGAGTCTCGTACAAGAACATAAATACATTAAAAAAGCAGGCATAAATCTCAGGAAATGCAAAGAAGAAAAAAAGGAAAAAGGAGAGGCATGGGTGGTTTTTCTCATTTCTAAGTGTCTGTTTTCAAATCAGAATGGTAAGTGTAAAAAAAAGGAGTGAGAACAGACCAAAATAGGTGTTTGTATATACTAGAATATTGTCCAGTAAGAAGTTTTCCCTATAACAGATGAAGAGAGTGGCATCTTTTCTAGGTGAGTTGGTGTCTAGGAGAGAGGGGAAAAACGTGGAAAGAATTTGCTATAGTTGAACAGGAAATGAAGGAAACTTCCAATAAGGTCCCATTCTTTTAACCAGTCCTGATCCTAAACCTCTCCAGGGAGTGAAGATTTATAGCAAGCTTGAAGAAATTAGTGCGGAAGTTTAGGTTCATACATTGTTTTCAAATGTATTGGGCTAACTATTCAAAAGGAACTTATGTAGCTTTCCCAAGGTAGGAATGTTTTTTGTGGGGTTCTTTTTTTTTTGTTTTCTTGTTTGTTTGTTTTTTTTAAATCAGCAGGCAAAAATATTGCACAATTAAATAACAGGGTGGCCATAGAAAGGAATGTGTTTGATTCATTTGGCATGTTATTGCCATTGCTACCTGCAACACAAAGTACTTAGAGTCATAGAATCATAGAAGAAGTACTTAACTACAATACTGATTCAAGAAAATATGTAAATACATTATTAAGACCATTTACTTGAAATTATGTAAGTGGTAACGTGCATCTCCTGAATAAGGTTTTTGAGTGATGCTTTGAGCAAGCTTTACTATGTTTATATACTCCGATCCAGCAAAGCATTGATTCCAATCAGACTGTTCTAAAGTGAAGCATGAGCTTTTTTCTATCATGGGGCAATATTGTATTAAAAATGAACATGTGAAGGAAAAAAAGTCATATAGTTAGCAAAAGTTCATTTGATCGGCATACCTGAAATTCACTGAAAAATATTGTGTCTGAAAGAGAAATCTGTAGACTGAAATCAGTTTATGTTTTGATTTTTTTGTTTTGGTCTTTTTCTGCATTAGGAAAACCCTTTTTATGCAATGACGGTATAGTGATATCAAAGATTTGCGTGTATCCAGAGCCTGTGAAAGTAGCCAAGCCATCCATGTACTGATATCACTGACTTTCACACTGAAAGATTTCCTGTTTAAATAAGAGACAGGAAGAGATGTTGGGTTGTTTTGATTTTTGTTCCATAAAAAAGATCTTCAGAAAGATTTCATTTAATTTGCTGTTTAGCTTCAGCAGTTGTGAAAAGACAGAGGAGAGTTGTTTGTGGACTAGAATTGGTGTTAACAGATTTGAAAACCAGAAAAACATAGGAGGACAGAGAAAAAAATAAGATATGGTATCATTAGTAAGATATTTGGATAATCTTCTTGAAAGAGTCAAAGAGACAAAGGGAATCTGATGGAGACAAAGGGAATCTGATGGAGAGGGTCAACAGTAAAGTATGTAATATATTAAAAAACAGTTTGCAAAATAAGATAAAGTATTTAGGGATTTGTAGTCAAAATGGGATTGAGTTACCAGTTTAAGGAACTAGCCCTTCTAAGGCTTTTCATATTATAAATTTCTTTATCATGTTTTGAGGCAGTTTTTTTTCAGTTCTTATTCTCTTTATGTAAATATAAACTGCACTGCTTTCACTTTTATTTCAGTTAGATCTTACTAGGTGCCTAAGTTTGAAAGGCTGTCTCTGAGTCTCCTTCTAGGTAGAGTGGGTCTGAAACGTGAAGTGTTGTCACTCATCATAAATTCATCCGCCTCAGCACAAGAACATACATGAACAAGGAGACAGATGGCATCACTTAATGGTTTGTTCAGTACCTGCTGCATCTTCCTCAGCTGTCAACAGAGCTTCTCCACACCTGAGAGTTCAGTGCTGCACCTCACATGGCTCTCCCCAGCTGGGTTATCAGGTTACAAAGGCTCTCCTAGCTCTACCACAGGTGTGGCAATGACTCCTCCCAAGAAGAGATGACAGCATTGTGAAGTGACTTCTACGTCAAGGGACAGCAAGGGAAACAGCAGGAAAAACAGAGACTGTTTCAGAAATCTTATGTAAAAGAGAACTTTGGAATCGTTGGTGATCAACTTTTTACAAGATTTTTTTTTTTTTTTTTTTTGAGACTTACAAGAAGACAACTTATGATATCATAGGGCTGGACACTAACATAACATCAAAAAATTAGCAGTAGAAGCACACTTAAACAAGGTAAAATTACAGTATCGGGGATAGTAGTAGTCCCTAAACCGAGTTTTCAGTGTGGAGATGATTCTATACTTCCATGATAGTGAGAGATATCAATAGGTAGGGCCATGCATCATGTCATGCTTAAAGGGTTGCATTCAAAAGAAAGAGAGGTCAGAAATATGAAAGAAGTTTCCCTTTGAAACATCTGGAATCATAGGAGGTATAACTTCAGCAGCATTGTCCAACTCATCTGAGTATCAATAACACAGATTTAGACCATGTTTCCAACACACATTTTCATTGAATCCTGAATTTTGAATCTTTTTCTTTGATCTAGGGCTCAGATCCAGGGTTTTGCCACGAAGGGAGGGTCCTCTCTCCTTGCCAACTTGATGTGTGAGACATGGGCAGAGTGGGCTAAGTAAAAGGAGGATTAGAGAGAATTTAGATAAGTTTTGAACTGTACAAACATAAGGAATTTCTTCTGTCTGCAAATAGAATATTTCTGGGACAACTTGGCTCATATAGACACAAATGTGAACTCATGTAAGTGAAGAAGCAATGCAAACTGTAACATATATGTATATTTACAGTGGGCTTGTCAGACCATGTGGACAAATACTCTGATATGCACAATATGTGTAGTAAGGATGAGTTACAAGTAACCTAGTAAACACGGAACAAGAGACTAATCTTTTAAATAAAATGGGGATGATTTTCTTGTTGAACTTTCACACAGTACATTCACGATAATACATGTGTTCAATTGCATTCTCACTAGACACTTTTTTTTTTAGTTTAAAAGAACCCTAGTATTTTGAACTTTCTGATCAGTATGGTGTGTAGTTTTTGTCTAGAGATATTGTTTTGACAATCTATGTATGGTTCCAGCAGGTACTCGCTCAATGCACAGTAAAAAGCAGAAAACCATACCTCAAGAATTGCTTCCTCAGACTTCTGTTCTCCAGGTGTAAACATGCTGAGGCTAATAGACAGTTATAGACAGACAGTGTAAGATCATATTGCCATAGCAACAGAGATGAGACCATATTTTGCACACAAAATTAGCAATTAAATGAAACTCACTGTCAGTGGTTATGCCACTCCTACAAAAGTGGTTCGAAAGACATCATGAGATGGCAACATGATAAGCAACACAGATCAAAGCCACTGGATAAGCATGTACCAAATTCACTAGCAGGTGCTAAAGAAGAATTCAGTTGAACTTTTTCATCACAGTGATGAAAAAATAAATTTCCCATTCCCTTCAATAAGAAGAACACACTTTTATCTTTCTGCTTCTCTTTTGTTCTGAATGCTGTATTCTGTGGTTTTGCTTTTGGTTGTTGGGCTTTTTTTTTAAATAATCACAACAGAAGATACTTGTTGTTGCACTGATTAGTATTAAAATATGTAACCCCCCCTCAATATTGATGTTATTTTGTTTAAATTGTTTTATATACATATGTTATCTAAAAATGGTTGTTCATCCTTGGCATAAGCAGAATGTATGATGCAGGGGGTCAGACAGGATGATTTCAAAATTAGATGTTGGATACTATATTACTAACAGAGAAGAGAAATGAAGGCAAACAAATTTTTTCCTCTCTCATACTGCTACGTACTTTTAAACAGGTTATTCAATGACCCTTGTTACTGAAATTTGAACTCCAAGCACATCTTGTTTTGTGGATAGGTAAACAAGATCTGCTAAGTTATTAAGAGACGTACAAGGTTAAAAAAGCAACTAGATATGGAAAAAGTTGTGTTCTTCTCCCTCTGAAAATCAAACTTTTGTTTACTATAGTTATTTGTTTTTGTTGATGAAATACCCCTAACTTTTAACTACAATTAATTTGTGCTTATACACCCACTCACATGAGTAAACTGTTCAGAAATAACGAAATGTAAAGAAACGTAAAGGGGGATAAGAAAAAAAAAAGACTTTTTATTCTTCATGTTATTTAGTAAAAAGCACCAAAAGTTTATTGATTTTGCATGAGGTGGAATCAGAGTATATGCTAGTTCTTGGTCCTCTCCATACTTCGTTGGTAAACTGCAGATGAAGAAATAGTCTTCTCTTGTGTTGTGTTCTCTGTTTCAAATCAATTCACAGCTGTCCTAATGAACAGTATGGTTGCTAGACACATGACAAATCTTGGCTTAAAGATGAATCACTATTATTGATTTGCTAAATTAACATCTCAGAAGGGAAAAAAGGACGAACATAAATTAGTAAGAGTCCCAGGAGTAGTGCTCAGAAAACCTGATTTACACAGATTTTCCACTATAGTTCTGCAGATGTTTTTTGAGTCTATCCCATATACAGCTTTCCACTGATATTAATACTGTGTTTGACATTATCAATATTGTGTACTGATATTAATAATGTATTTCTAAGTAAATACTTTGTACTCACATGGTTGAATAAGTTTCTGTAGTCTTTAAGTAAGCTTAGCCTGCTTGCCATGCCTGAAAGATGGCTGAACTACACCGCAAGTTTAGGAAGAAGCTGAATTCAGAAAGTGGCAGCGGGTTTTGCCTGGATGCTTAAACTTTCGCTGATCCTATAGCTTTGCAGTTCTGTGCGTTCTACTTGCTATTGTCACTAGTCTTCTTTGGTGCTTCTGGCTAGTGTCACCACATCATGACACAGATCCGTGTTTTTATTTTCAGATAGTCATTTCAGAAAGAATATAAACATAGAGGTATAGAGACAGGCAAACAGAGTGATTGGTGATGCAGAAAAGCTGACATCAGAGGAGGAACTAAATAAGAGAAATTCAACAGGGGAATGTTCTTCAACATTCAAAGGATGCAGGTCAGAGAATGTGATAGAAGTACCTAAAGGTAATAAACCAAATATGAAATGGTTGCTTCCTATTTCTCACAACACAAGCAGTAGTATGTACCAATGAGGCTTAAGTTAAACAGAAAAACAAATTAGTAAATTCATAATTAGATCATGAAGCTCGTCATCCTAAGTTGTTTTGGGTAACAGAAACACAAACTGGATTAAAATGGTGGGTTAGACAAATTCGTGCATGAGGTGTGCTTCAAAGAACCTCAAATACAGTGATGCAAGCACATCTTGCAGCTTACAAGACCTCTAAGGATCGGCTGATTGCCTGACACTGTAATAACAGACTTTGCAATGCATTGAATTCATCCCTGCCTTGGTCTTTTATGATCCTTCTTAGATTTCACACAAAACAATAACATCTACATTTTTACACCCTGAAAAAATTTTTAGTATCAAAGAATGAGAACACGTTACCTGCTTTATTTTTGCTGATAAATTTTGGGCACTATGCTATGCTGAAACATTCATTTATTTCTTATGTTTCTATTTCACTACCTTGTAGTTAGAAGGATTTTAAGAACAACAAAATATTGCGCCACAATGGACCAAAGCCATCAGAGACCATGAATATGGCCTTGTAGTGGCTAAGGACTGAACAGCGACAGCGTGCCAATGAGTGCCACCTGGTTGCTCCCTTCCCCACATCCCCCTTGCCGTGAGATGGGGGAAAGAATAATAAAAACAAAAATAAAAAAAAAAAAAAAGAGGGGAACCTCATGAGTTGAGGTAATGACAGATTTGATAATATAACACGAGAGATAGAGAAAATAACAACAACCAGTGTTAATAGGAACACACAATGGAAAACAGCTTACCACCAAAATGCTGCCCAAAAAACTCCCACCCCTCTCCCAGATAGCTTCCCTCTATATCCTGGACATGACATTAGCAAGATATTGAATATCCCCTTGGCTATGTCCACCTCCCAGCTTCTGTGAAAATTAACCCTATCCCAGCTGAACCCAGGACAGACCTAAATTATACTTTTCCTTTGTTCTTTTTTAGAAAGTAAAGAGATTTCACCTTGAAAAATGAGTAAATTTAAAGGTCTGAAGAAACATTCAGAATATTTGAACAATACTAGGTGACAAGTCCTGTCTACCAAGATAAATCATTGTTTTGATGGATATTTGCTGAATACACTTACAAAATTAAAATTTAGAAATCAAGAAAGTGTAGAGAGAGCACACAGCACTGCTATGCATTGATAATGGGTAATGACATATAGCAGGTTTCTAGAATAAAAGGAAGTGTTTGTTGAGTGTCTCCTGTAAACCTGTGTTCTTTCTGCTTTGCACCCATCTTCAAGCCATGGCAACTGACAGAAAGAGCAGCTACTCAGAAAATTCTTAGCAGTTAAAATAAGTAAAATGACAGTTTTCCCCATCATCATCTGAAGACAGTATTATTTATATCTCAGTCAAATCCACCCACCTATGCACTACCAAAGCATGCAATGTGACCTTTAAGAAAAGCACCTTCCATTCTAAGTCTAGAGTATAAATTGAAAAAATAAAGGCATGAAGGACAGGAAATGACAGAATTGTCAGAGATAATGCCATATATACATTAATGCTAAAGCGTGACTGAAATGCTATCTTTGACACATAAGAGCACCTGATTTAATACCTACATACTAGTTTGATCATCCAGCCCCACTGAATGTATTAATACAGCTGCTTCAAAGGGTGCTCTTCCACACTTTCTTACACAGGTCAAACTGACTTTCAGCTATGGAAATGTCATAACATTTGGTGTATAGGAAGAAGTGGCCTTTAAGTGGTGACAATGAGCATGTATTTCTCTCAAACTTAAATACATGGAACATTGTGGCATGTTAAAAATAGCTGTCCAACATACACAGCACACAATCAACATTTAACACAGTTGCACAGATTACTATACTTTGAAGCTGAGACAATCAGGGATCTTGCTGTGACCAGGAGAGGTACGATTCTCTCCTTTCTCCTAACCCGTGCTTTCCTCATGACATGTTCCTGGTTCCTCATTTGGCTTTGGCTTTCTTCCAGGCTTCTATCAGATTATTAAATTCAACCCTCAACATATACCCTTAAAAAACTCTGTTCACACTTTTTGAACCTGATTTTCTTCAGGTTCAGC
>NW_010122975.1:17160-60080 GCF_000699245.1 Pterocles gutturalis
CTTGAAAGCAAGATCTATCAGCTGCCAGAAAGAAAGGCCGGAGTATGAAGCCAAGACCTTTCCCCCTGAGGCCAGAGCACATTCTTCTCATTTCAGCAGAGGTGAAAGCTTGGACTGGGTAAAGTCATGGATGTGTAACCTTATGGTCTTCTGTTCAGAAAAACAAAACATGCTAGGGTCTGAAGGAAGACAGTCTAACAGCACGTAAATATTATAATCTTTATAGTACAGAAGGGGAAGTCAATGCATGATAAGAAAATCCTTTCCACAGTGGCACACAAAGAATCTTTAGCAGTGAGGGAGAGAACAGTTTTCCAGATTTTCGGTCTTTTGATTTAATCAGAAAATTATCTTTTATTACGATCGACATTCTGCCAGTAGGGAGATGAATGCATTTCTCCATGTAGCTGCTTGAAGCTCTGTGTGGAAATTAACACTGCTTGAAAATGGATACCATGATACTTGTGCAAGTCAACAGTCACTAAATTATACCGATTACTTGCCTGTTAATTACAAGGTCTAACTTATTTGGACACATAAGAATTTCCATCAGTTTCTACAAAGTTTATTAAGTCACTTTTAACTTTTACTCTTCATATAAAGACAGGATTATCATAATTACTCTTAGGGGAGTATATAGGATCCTTGATGTGATACATCAGTTCCTGTATTTCCAGTTTCCTGTTCCAGAGCTTGAGTCACTCTGAATTTGAGTTGGTATCCAAATGTGCAAACTATGCCAGGCTTATCACAGTTTATTACGCAGCTGTAGTCCAGAATTTAGTAATACCATCAAGATGAAATAACAAATTAATATGATAAATACGAAAATTACAAAACCCACATCACTTTGGAAAGTTAGTGACCTAGTAGTTATTGTGTCATTAACTAGGCCATTCTAATTTTTGTCTATTTTTCCAGTTATTTTTGATACTGTCTGCTCTCTCTGTCTTTGACTTCAGCTCTTGGCCTTCTCCTTGACACCAAAATACATTTATTCACAACGATTTTTCTTCTGGCTTTTTTTTTGCATACATATACTCCAAAATAAATGTGTTTCCAAGCTTATTTCCTTGTCTCAGAAAATCAATGTGAATACTATTATTGCAGAGTCAGACTACGATGGTTTCACAGGGACATATGAGAGAACTCTGTTAACACTTCTAAGTTGTGTAACAAGAAAGTGTCAGATGAGCTTGCCAAAACACCAAACTCATAGATACTTTAAGGCACACTTCACGGTGTAGTGCACAAAGAATCAAAATCGTGAGAATAACTTTTAGCTCAGATTTCAGCAGTCTCTCAAGAATATATTTGCATTTCTATGTTTTTTCCTAAAGCAGTCTAGATACTGACACATGGCTTTTAAAGTACATACCAAAGTAGTTAATTATGTTACTAATACTACTGTGTATTCCAGTGACACTAAGGAGTCCTCAGGTTAGGCACCATTCAAGAGCTTGCAGTTTAAAGTAGACAATAGGGAGCAGGAACAAAAACAAAAAGTGAAGTAAATTGCCTATGATCACTAAGAAACTTAGTAGCAGGAATAGAACTTAGATTTGGACATCCTCGTCCCCAATCCAATACGTATCTTCCTCTAAGGATTGCAAGAGCTCCTTTCCCAAGACCACTCCACAGCACATGACATGGAACAGGAGACAACCGAAGGGCATGATAGGTGTTTGGGGCATGGATTATAGTGACTTGGCACCTTTCTGCCTTGAGTACAGGCCCAAGTGGAATTTGAATAATCGCTTGCAGACTTTGTTTCATCTTACTGAAATATGCCACAAAGACCAATTCTATGTCAAAATGCCTTCGCCATACAGGCACAAGGAGGTCGGCAGAGATATCTTAGGCCTAAAAGTCAACCACATGTTGAGAACGTACTTGCAGCTGTAGACGTTTTCACTACGTGCAGCTGTAGTAGACCAGAACCAGGATTGACATTAGTGATGAAAGTAGAAAGTAAACAAAACAAACAAACACCAAAAAACAGTGTCACTTTCTTGAGAAACAGTCTTCATTTCTGCCAACAGGGGCAAACTCTGCCCTTCATCCCCATGTGGTGACAAGGTACAAGGACATCTGAGACTTCAGCAATTTTTCCTTTCTTTCCACGGATCTTCTTTGTTACTGATTTATTACTGTGAGAAAGAAAAATTCCTTGTTCATCAGGACATTTTTTTTTTTTTACAATGGCAGTCATATTAAGAAATAGAATAGGGTATATCTGTTGATCCATCTGACACTCATTCCATCTCACAGTTAATGAGAATGCTCTTCTAGATATCTATTAAACTCCTTCAACATTTAGTCATGTTCTGACATCAAGTAAAGTGCTTTAAAACTCTTTTAAAAAGGCAATTTACCAATAAGTTTGCAGAACAGACCAAACAAAATTCTGTCGAAGACAGCAAATACAGATCCTTTCCTTATAGCACTAAAGCAGGTAGACTAACAAAACAGAATTGCTCTTACAGACTAGGGAACAAAAAAAGGGAGGAAGAACAAGGAAGCAGGGGGGTGGGACTGGGGGGGAAGGCAATTAAGCTAATGCAAGTTGGGTATCACAAGGTTATAGATATTTCAAGAGTTGAGCAATTTACCGTCTGGAACAGGAGAAGAGCTCTTGCATAAAATGTCCCTCAGTTCAGATTTATTATGCTTTTACTTACATTATATGTGATACAATTAGCAGGAGGTGCCAATAAGGCATTCTCTCAAGGACGTGGTCTTTCCATACCATCTGTTATTAATTGCATTGTCCTTTCCACAGCTAGGTAGAGGGGAAAAAGTTATCTGAAAATCACCTGCAAATTCCAACTGTATGATGACTGGAATTTAAGAATATCTAATCAAAGCATGTGGGTAGATCAACAGTACCAGAGCAAAGCTGCTTTTAAAAAATTCAAGAAAAAAATGCACAAATATAAGGCCCCAGTGTAATGTAAATTCAAGTTACATTGTTTTGGTTTTTTTTAAATTTTCAACTACAGTGATAGCTTCCCTGTAAAAATATATCACAGAAATGAAAAAGGAACCATTAAAGCTGGCCACTGAAAATATATCTGCAGTGTATACAGTTTGTTGAAGATGTGGACATTTTAATGGATTTTCATTTGCGTGTCCCCTATGCTGCTCATAAAATCAAGAATCAAAGATTGACTGTTCCTTTCTTCTTTTTTTGTAGAGAGGAGGGAAGAAAAGGAAGGAGAAACAAACGAGACTCCACCCCAACAACATGATTTTATCAGGCTGTTGGTGAAAATACATTGTGGAATTGTGTCAACAGTATGCATTTTGTACCATCTACTTGAATCTAGGTATTATGGAGTGCTCAGACACCTTCAAAAGGAAGGCAGACTAGACTAGGCTTTCTCTTGAAAAAAAAAAAAAAAAAAAAAACAAAAAAAAAATCCCTTCCTATATGTTGTGGTTTAATCCCAGACAGTAAAAGCCCTACACCGTTGCTCACTCACTCCCCCTCAAGTGGGATGGGAGAGAGAATCAGAAGAGTAAAAGAGAGAAAAATCATGGGCTGAGATACAGACAGTTTAACACATAAAGCAAAGCCACGCATGCCAGCAAAGCAAAACAAGGAATTCACTTGCCACTTCTTATCAGCAGGCAGGTGTTCAGACATCTCCGGGAAAGCAGGGCTGCATCGCAGACAACAATTACTTGGGAAGACAAATGCCATCACTCTGAACATCTGCCCTTCCTTCCTCTTCTCCCAGCTCTATATGCTGAGCATAACATCATATGGTATGGAACGACCAACTTTGGTCAGTTGGGGTCAGCTGTCCCAGCTGTGTCCCCTCCCAACTCCTTGTGCAGCCCCAGCCTACTAGCTGGTGGGGTGCTGTGAGAAGCAGAAAAGGCCTTGGCTGTGTGTAAGCACTGTTCAGCAATAGCTAACACACCCCTGTATTATCAACACTGTTTTCATCACAAATTGAGCTTTGTACTAGCTACTATGAAGAAAATTTAACTTTATCATCTCAACCAAAACCAACATACCACGTCACTGTAAAGATCTGTTAAACAGACTCATATTGGGAACTTTTCATTGTTATGTTGGTTACTGGTTATAGCCAGGTTAATCTATGTGAAAAGAAAGGAAAGCAATCTATTGCTAACTAGAGCTTTGAAACAGATAGAAGAAAATTTAACTATATCATGCTGATATCACTGAAGCAAGGCACAAGAACTTTGACTCTAGTGCACAGCCACATGGTCATGCCGTGCAAAAGTGTATTCTAACAAATGGAGAAGTAGTGAAGTACTGAAGCCAAGAAAACCAGGGAAACTGGAGGCACAAAATTAAATATCAGTCACAGTGAGCTGTATGGCACATTCTGAAGGAAACAAAAATACAAGATCCATACAAAGCTTGTGGACCTCTCGGTTTCAATATAGTAATTTAATTGTAAAATATGTGATACCAAACACGAAAACATTCCAGATAGAATCATTAAGATGTGGATTATGCAGGAAAAATTTTCAGGATTTTGATTCTTTTCTTAAGAGTGATGAATCCTTTTAAAAGTCACAGAATTCAGTGGAAATTGAGGGGACCTGTCATCAGAATCAGGAACACAAAGCCAACCATCACAGTAAGACCAAACAAAAGGATTGCACGTAGGAGAAAAACAGAGAGGTGAGACCTTGTTTGACTTTATATATTCTTAGTTGTTTTTTGAGATCATATATCAAACAAGCAGGTCTAAAACATTGAATTGTACTGCAGATGAAAAGGTGTGAAATGTCATGAGGAATCTGTATGTGCATGCTGAAGTTTCTTGGCCTACAGGAAAAAACAATGCTTTTCATGCATAGAAATCAATATAAAGAAGACATAAATGTAAAAAGTTATGGTCAAAGAATTTAATTATAAAGTCTCTACCTTGTAAGCATGAACACAGAAAACAGAATGAGAAACAAAGAAGCATGATGCTTTCAGAATACAGTACAAAAGTGGGACTAGTCTGGCTTATTATTTTTATACATATTCCCCAACCAGTATTGGGGTGTTCAGCTTTCTAATAGTGCAGAAGTTTTTATTTTATATTAAATATGTAAAGTCACAAAAATCTTCTCCCCATTATGTTCCAGAAAATAACATACACGGTGCCTGGTGATTCACCTTCTCAATAATTTTGCCTCTTATTTGAGTCCTGAACTTAACTGCTAGCATAGCTAGCTGTTTGCTTCAGAACATTTTTATATTCTGCATTCTTCAAGTAATGTTTCAAAAGACTAACCAGGACTAGAAACTTAGATACTGAATACTGCAGTGCTTAAATTAATTGTATCATATTTCTATATATACGTTCAATTAAACAAGTGTGATTGAGCTGGTATTCAAAACCATACAAGTCTGTGAGATATCTCCACAACTCATTTTCTTCGTAAACCATTTGCTCTTCCTCCTAATGAGGACCTGACAGGCTGTTAACAAACTAGGAGTAAATTTTCAAGTCATTTTTGTATTGTATTTTTTTCTGAAATTCTTAAAGAAAATAAGCTCTGTACTAGAGGCTTACACCAGCTTCTCTGCAGCTGGAAGAAATTTAGGAAGTTCATGTTAATGCACATAGTATAAGGAACAAAGAAGAGGAGCTAGAAGCTTTGTCCCAGTCACAGACCTATGACATAATCAGTGTAAGAAAAATCTGGTGGGACGAGTCCTGTGACCAGGGTGCCATTTGGGATAGTTATAGACCCTTTAGAAGGGATATGCAGGGCAGGCGAGTCAGGGGGTGGCCCTGTATACGAGGGTGGGGCTGGATTGTATGATGCTTACAGTTGGCAATGACACAGTTGAGAGCCTCTGAATAAGGATGAGGGGGAA
Source organism: Pterocles gutturalis (assembly GCF_000699245.1). Classification (NCBI taxonomy): domain Eukaryota; kingdom Metazoa; phylum Chordata; class Aves; order Pterocliformes; family Pteroclidae; genus Pterocles; species Pterocles gutturalis. The sequence goes on from NW_010122975.1 coordinate 23,021, forward strand.
AGCAAACGAACAGGATATTGTTATGGGAGTCTACTGTCGACCACCCAGCTAGGACAACATCACTGATGAATTATTCTACAAGGAATTAAAGGATATCTCTAGATCAGCTGCCCTTGTCCTTATCAGTGATTTTAACTTCCCAGACATCAACTGGGAATGTCATACAGTGGACACAAACAGGTCCAGGAGATTTCTGAAGCACGTTGAAAGTAACTTATTTGTGCAGGTACTAAGGAAGCTGACTAGGAGAGGTGTCCTCCTAGATTTTTTGTTTGTAAACAGAGGGAGGCTCACGGGTGAAGTGGTGGTTGGTGGCTGTCTTGATCACGGTGACCATGAAGTATTTGAGTTCCCAATCATTAGTGATAGGAGAAAAACTGACAGCAAAACTTCAACTCTGGATACGAGGAGAGCAGACTTTGAGCTGCTGGAGAAGTTAGTTAGTGAGGTTCCCAGGGAATCTGCTTTTGAATGTATTGGAGTCCATGAATGTTGGTCACTTTTTAAGACCCATCTCTTAAGAGCACAAGAGCAGGCAATTCCAAAGTTTCAGAAGTCAAGCAAGTGGGACAGAAGAGCAGCTTGGCTGAGCAGGGTTCTTCTAGAATTTAGGTGAAAAAGAAAGTGTATAAACACTGGAAGCAAGGACAGGTGACATGGGAGGACTACACAGATGTTATTTGCCACTGTAGGGAGAAAATTTGTGCAGCCAAAGCTCAATCGGAATTCAAGCTTGCCACCACTGTGAAGGACAACAAAAAGGCTTTTAAAAAATATGTTAACAGCAAAAGGAGAATCACAGATAACGTTGGTCCTTTACTTGATGAGATCGGTCACCTCACAAATAGGGATGTAGACAAAGCAGAGACATTTAATGCCTAATTCACCTCTGTCTTCAACACCAGTGATGAGCCCTGGGGCCTACAGAGCCCTGTGGTGGAAGACCATGACAGTGGGGATGATGAATGCCCAGACAACCCTGAACTTGTTCAAGACTTGATGCTCCATCTGGATGCACATAAGTCTATGGTGCCCGATGGAATTCATCCCAAGGTACTGAAAGAGCTGGCTGATGTCATTGCAGGACCTCTCTCCATTATTTTTCAACAGTCTTGGGAATCTGGAGAGGTCCCAGTTGACTGAAAGCTGGAAAATTTTCAAGAAGTGCAGGAAGAAGGGCCCTGGTAATTACAGGCCTGCCAGTCTCACTTCAGTGCCTGGTAAAACTATGGAGAAGGTTATTCTGGAAGTTACTACAAAACACTAGAGAGACAGTGCAGTCATTGGCCATAGCCGGAATGGGTTCAATAGGAGAAAGTCCTGCTTAAATAATTTCCTTTTATGACAAGATCACTTATCTAGTTGACCAAGGGAACTCAGTAGATATGTTTTTTGGGGGATTTTAGCAAAGCTTTTGATATTGTCTCACACAGTATCCTTCTGGACAAAATTTCCAGCACACAGCTAGAAAGGTCAGTGTGATAGGTGAATATTTGGCTGATGGGTCAGGCTCAAAGAGTCATAAATGGGGCTGCACCAGGCTGGCGGCCGGTCACCACTGGGGTTCCCCAGGGCTTAATTTTAGGGCCAGTGTTCTTTAATGTTTTAATAAATTATCTGGACGGTGGAATTGAATGTACATTAAGTAAGTTTGCCCATGATACTTAACAAGTATGAGCTGTGGACTTCTTTGAGGGTAAAAAGGCCTTATGGAGAGATTTGGATAAAGTAGAGAGCTGGGCAATCACCCACTGCATGGAATTTAACAAGAACCAGTGCCAGATACTGCACCTGGGGCAGGGTAATCCTGGTTATATATAGAAATTGGGGGATGAGAGGCTGGAGAGCATGCCCATGGAAAGAGCTCTGGGCCTTTGGGTTAATGGCAAGTTGAATGTCAACAGTGTGCCCTGGCAGACAAAAGGGCCAACCATGTCCTGGAGTGCATCAAGCACAGCATAGCTACCTGGTCAAGGAAGGTGACTGTCCCACTCTACGGTGGTGTAGCCCCACCTCAAGTCCTGTGTGCAGTTTCGGGAGCCTCAGTATAAGAAGGAGATCAAACTATTAGAGTGTGTCCAGAGAAGACAGGAGGGTAAGACTTACGAGGAGCAGCTGAGGTCACTTGGCTTGTTCAGCTTGGAGCAGAGAAGGCTAAGTGGTGCCCTTATGGAAGTCTACACCTTCCTCAAGGGAGGCAGCAGAGGGGGAGGTGTGACAGAACATAAAGAACTGGAAGCAAGCTGCATCAGGGGAGTTCAGATTGGACACAGGGAAAAGGTTCTTCAGTAAGAGAGTGATCAGTCTCTGGAACAGGCTCCCCAGGGAAGTAGTCATGGTACCAAGCCTGTCTGACTTCAGGGAGAGTCTGGATGATGCTCATAGTCATATGGTTTATTTTTAGGTAGTCCTGCAAAGAGCAGGGAGTTGGACTTGGTGATCCTTATGGGTTCCTTCCAATTTGAGATGTTCTATGATTCTACGATTCAATGATTCTGAGATCATTTCCTCCAATCCTCCTGCCATGGGCAGGGACACCTTCCACTAGATCAGGTTGCTAAAACCCTGCCAGCCTCCCCAATAACACTTGCAGGGCTGGGGAATCCACAACTACTCTGGGCAACCTCTTACAGTGTCTCAACACTCTCCTACTAAATAAATTCTTCCTTATATCTACTCTGAATCCAATCTCTTTTAGTTTAAAACCATTACCCCTTCTCCTATTACTACAGGTCCTGGTAAAATGTCTTCCTCCATCTTTCTTCTATGCCTTCTTTAAATATTGAAAGGCCACAATAAAGTCTACCTAGGGCCTTCTCTTCTTCAGGCTAAACAACCCTGACTCTCTCGGCCTCTCATCACAGAGGAGGTGCTCCAGCCTTCTGACAATCTTCATGGTTCTCCTCTAGACTTGCTCCAACAGGTCTACGTCTTTAAGTTGGGGCCCCAGAGCTGGATACAGTACTACAGGTGGGGTCTCACGAAAGCAAAGAGGGAAAATTACCTCCCGCGACCTGCTCGCCACACATCTTTTGATGTAGCCCAGGATATGATTTGCTTTCTGGGCTGCAAGGGCACATTACTGTCTCACATTAAAAGTTTCATTCAACACTGTCCCCAACTCCTCCTCTGTAGGGCTACGGTCAATGCATTTGTTTCCCAGTTTGTATTGATACTGGGGATTGTCCCAACCCATGTGCAGGACCTTGCACTTGGCCTTGTTGAACTTCATGAGGGTCACATGGGCCCACTCCTCAAACCTGTCAAGGTCCCTCTGAATGCCAATCCCTTCCCTCAAGTATGGCAACTGCACCACTCATCTTGGTTTACTTAATCCCACTCTCTATGTTATTAACAAAGATGTTAAATAGTATTGGTCCTAATATGGACCCCTGAGGGACACTGCTTTTTTCTGGTTTCTACCTAGACAATGAGCTGCTGACTGCAACTCTTTAGACGTGGCTGTTCAGACAACTACTTACCCATTGAAAAGTCCATCCGTCCAACCCATATCATCTCTCTGATTTAGCAACGATGATGTTGTGGGGGATGATGCCAAAAGCCTTAGAGAAGGCAAGGTAGATGACATCAGTTACTTTTCCCTTATCCACCAATGCAGACCATCGTAGAAGGCCATCAGATTAGTCAGGCATGATTTATCCCTATGAAGCCATGCTGGCTGTCTCTAACCACATCCCTCTCATCCATACGCCTGGACATAGCTTCCAGGAGGATCTGTCACATGATCTTACTGGGCACAGAGGTGAGGCTGAATCGCTGGTAGTTCCCAGGCTTCTCCTTTTCTACCATTTTTGAAAGAATGTGTGTGATGTTTCCCTTATTCCAGTCACTGGGGACTCCACTTGATGGCTGTGACTTTTCAAATGTGAAGAAGAGTGACTTAGCAATGACATCTGCTAGTTCCCTGAGGACCCTGGTATGCATCTCACTGGGTCCCATTGATGATGTTCAGATTCCTCAGATGGTGTCAAACCATCTACGATGCATGGGACTTTATTCCCTCAGTCCCTCCCCTGAGATTCAGAGACTCAAGAGATGTGAGAGGAACAATCGCTAGTGAAAACTGAGCCAAAAAAATTGTTGAGTACCTCAGCCTTCTCTGTGTCAGTTGTCACCAGGTCTGTTGTTTCATTACTTGAGAAACCAACACCTTCCATAAAAAGAACTTGTAGGGATATCCAAAGACTGATAGCTGCCTCTATCCACTAGGTTATAACCTATTACTGGAATATTTAATTCTAAGGCAGTTCTCTAAATTGCGAAAGAAGTCACAAAAAACACCCAAAAAACCAAAAACCACCACCAACAACAAAACAGAGAGATTTATCTTTGCATTCCCCTTGACATTTGTATCTATCTTTTCAGCATTCACAAGCAAAACATCCCCAGTTGTGTATGCTTTCTTGAAATGTGTATGCTATAGGAACGAGAACTCTTTGGGGAATGCTGTAATCTTCTCTGTGCGCACCACACATAGTTCTGACATGGATAAACAATAGGGAGAAGAATATTTAATGTAAAACATCCACTGATGTAATGCAGAGTCAGAAATGCAGACAGCTGCAAAAGTTGTATTAAAACTTCTTTATGGTTGAATTCAATGTTTATGAAAAATATTGAGACAGCAGCCCTAGAAATAGATGGTTTTTGTTCAGCCACACCAGGGGACGAGCCCATATGCTTTTTTTCTGTACTATTGAACAGGCAGCAGCAGATGGACATTTCTTTTTGCCTGAGAAAGCATAGTAACATCATCAAGGGGAATACAACTACAGGACTAGATGTTACTGCACCAAATAAACACCAGCAGACATGACACATGCTATAAATCCTGCAGGTTATATCAGTGAGGAAGGAACAATGACTGACAGTGTGCCTTATTTCTTTAGAAACATGACTCAGTTTGTACCTGTGTACACTCTGCAGCTGACTGTTAGCTTGAGGTAGGTTGAAGTTTTCTGTTCAAAGTTGTTTTGGTGGCTGCAGACCAACCAGGTCTGCAGGTGGTTAACCAGGTGGTTAACCCTGCTGTTGTCTGTGTAGGCTCTTCATTAAGCAGACCTCTTAATTTACTTCTCTCTTGACATGTAATGTTGATTTAACTAATAAGATTTTCAGGTATCCTACTTCATTCATGTCTCATAAAGTTTGTCCAAGAAACAAATACCTGTATCAGCCCATATAAGCCTTCTTTAGTAAATAGTTTAGTGTGGGCTTTTCTAGGTCTTTTCCTACAAAAAAATCACCAAAAAAGAAGGTAAATAACTTCTAAACTCTAACTTTCATGCTCAGAAAGATTGATTAGAGAAACTATAATACAGAGTACTTAACACTCTTCATGGACAAAACTCTAAGACATGAGGGCCAGCTAAGCAGGAAAAAAAAGGATTCATACACAACCTTCCCTCTGCCCACATGTCATTGTAGCCAGGCACTTTCTACATTGTGATACACTCTTCTCTCCTACCTCGTCCTCCTAAAATTGCTTCCTTCTTTAACCTGTCTTTGGAAGCCAGACTGGCTGCATCTGCTTCTTGCTGCCATGTCTCACTACATCTGTAGTTTCTTAGCTCTAGGTGACTTTCAGTCTTTCTCTCTCTTTGCCCTCTACATCCTTCTCTTCCTCCTGTCATCAAGGTCTGTTTTCCCTAAGGTAATCAGCAATCTCTCCCCCTGCCCTCACCTCCCTGATAATCCACCCATCATGCTCTTCTTATGGAAACACAAAACAGCACAAACCAAGAGCTAGAAAAACAAAAACACAATTTTTCACAGTGGTCTCCTACCCTATCTTCATAAGATCTAGGCTTGGACAAACTATTTATTATTCAAGTGATATTTAGTGTGGTGACTGTATCCAAACCACTATTTTCTGTTTTAGAAATAAGACATATCATACTCAATGTTATAAAATTATCCACAAAGTTTGTAATCTGATTTTAAAACAGCAATTTGATTACTGTTTATTTAGCAATTTGTGCTGTTAATTGTTCATTTTTCTGGTACTTGCTGTTTAGTCAATACCTAATTTAGGAGCACTAAGTAAAGCAGGGTGGCAAGAAGAAAGCTCTAGATCAGCTTCCAAAGTCATCCTTGGAACTGGCATGAAAAGTGATCCTGGTCAAACTGACGCACCATTGTGTGTTTTTACTCCTGCCCCAGAATTTCTACTGCATCTCACAAATGAATACTAATGTCTGAACACTTTTATTAACTATTCAAAAGCTGAGGCTTTGTGTCATTGGATCTGCTGCTTTCCTGTTATCAGATCTCTTTCTATTTCTACTCTACCAAACAGACTTTTTGATGAGGTCTTTGAGTTTTAGTGAGAATATCTCAGTGGAAGGAGAAAGCAAGCCCTCGGCAGCTGTAAACACTCTTGAACCTACCTGTTATGGAGCGATGTTTTGCCTCCTTTCACTGTACCTCCTTTGTTTAATCACAGAGGGAGATTTTGTGGATGGACTGGAAATGCTGAGCTCCCAGAGAAGCTGGGCTAAGGCTATGTTGCAGCAAACAAAGGAGAGTCTTTGCAAGAGGATAACAAATATGCCAAGTATTCTGCTTTTAGAAGAAAGAGACAGTTTTACTATAAAAGACATAATGATATTATGAGACAAGGTGTACAAGCTCAGAATTACTAATTCTTTCTCTCCATGTAGCATATTACAAGATAACTAAATTTTAACAGTTACAATTTTGATTTTTTTTTTTTGCTACAAAAAAGCCAACAGCACCACCAAAACCATATTTTCTTTTCCTAACCAGAATTCCACCTTCAAACCTCTCTGTAAAGATGGTCTCTTTCAAGCATAAAATAATTTCTCATACCACTATAACACAACACAGTAACTTTTCGGTTAAATTTTATGAGGTTATGGGACAGAAAAGTTCAAAACACATTTAATTTTGTTTTCAAGTAATAAAGTTCTTTTTGGAACTTCCAATACATTGAGACATATTTTGGTAATTAATTTATCTAGAACAGAAAGATGAGAAATCAAACTTTATAGACACTTTTTTTTCTTTTTTGAGTCAGATCTTCTCCAACCACTCACAACTACAAAGAAGAAAAAGAAAAGAGGCAACTGAGTTCCCTGCTGCCCCATTTTTACCTTTCCTATTTTCATTACCTTTAAGAACTGAAGTTCTTTGTTACTGCATATTTGTTTAAATAGGGCTGTAAAGTATAAATTGGTACAAGGTCAGGCTTAATTTAACACTTTTGTTAAGATCAAAGGAGTATTTCTAATAATTTATTTTTAAAGTTTGCATTGAAATACATCTTTTACTTGTGTTCAACTACATAAACAACAGGATTAACTGAATTTTCAAGCCCTTTGGTTATGAATTGAACTTCTGAATCATAAATTAACTGTTACTATAAGTATTGCTATAAATATGTCTATTAAAACCAAACACTGTTCTTGATTAATAGTTTAAACTGAGGCTATGTTGACTTTTTTCTTAATTTATTTTCTCCATATTAATCTTATTAAAAATACCTCTGAATTTAATTAACGTTTAACACAGAAATTGTGTTTGGTAATTGACTTAATTTTTTTACTAATTGGTTACATATTAAATACTAATTTCCCAAAAACACTGCTCCTTATTGAAGAATAATAGTCCTAGTGAAAAAAAATATTAATCATTTTGTTGGGAAGATTTTTCTTTTTAAGTTAATAAGGCAAACATTTTTGTTGAATCACCTGTAAATTATGACCAATCAGTCTGGTTCTCTTACTTCTTATATGTAACAACCAGTATATCATAATTCATTGAAAAACATTGGAGAAGCCAATAGCAGAATTCTGTTCTAGGAAAGTAATTTGTCGTTGTTTAAACAGCAATACTTCCCAGCCATAGATGCCTGTAGGTTAATTGTTTAATAACAGTATTTAACTGCACAAATTAAAGCAATGCCTTTCTTTACAAATAATCTATGGCTTATGATCAACACATATAGAGACTTTTTTTAAAAAAAAAATGTTATTTTAAGAATTATTTATAGAATGTTGATTTCATTAGGGCATCCTGTTCATGAATAATCACGTTGTGGAAGAATACTCACAAAGAAACCTGTAAACGAAAAAAACACAAAAGGTGTCTCTGAAACTCATTTGCTGTATAACATTGTATTTTCTGCAACACAGGACAAAATTGCATATTTTTTCTTCTCAGCTGATGAGATCAGGACAAATTTCCTTTCCAGGTTTAAAGTCTGGAATCCCAGTCCTGCAAAGTTCACTACACTCATACTATACTAAACATAAAGCTGCTAATTCTCAAATGAGTGAAAAACATGGATACACCTGTGTAGAACAACAAGTGACATACAGTTTTACACATTGAACAGAAATACCAAGGTCATTTTATATTATTTGTTTCACTCTAACTGAATTTTTTAAGGAACACAAGACAAATGAGCCACGAGATTCCAACCAAACTTTTAGGAACAGAAGTCATGTACCTTATGTGCCAGACATCTATAGGTGATCCTTATTCTAATAACATGCAAGCTACTTATGTACTACCTTCTGTGGCCTTCCTGTACCTAGAAAAGCGATTACTTAAAGATCACAGTCTTGTATTTAGCTTGTCCTGGTTATCTGTTTCTAAGTATGATGCTCTGAATTTCTGTGTATGATCAAATTCTGACTGTCCCATGCCACCTTTTACCCCTCTGCTTATTCCTGTATGCCTGCCTTATAATTCATGTCTACCATTACACAAGTGATCACTGAAGTGTATCCTCTTCCTTAGACGAAAAGATTTCAGCAAGTGTGGGTCTGTTAGATATGGGTGAAACAATTCAGTAATTTGTCTCATGTTAGAAAAAAAATTTGGGATTTTTTTTGTGCATGTGTACAGGTAGACAATCATTAATATATACAAGTTACAAAAAACTTATTTATTGTCTCTAACACAAAGTATCTAAATATGCTTACACCAAGATACATTTATGATTGGCCTGGATTCATGTCATTTATTACTCATCTATCTGCTTTCTTTCAGTGATATATAATATTTATGGAAGTTAGTTACAGTGTGTGTTACTTTTGGTCTCCTTTGAGCATAGTGTAACAGGAGTAAAAAAAATAGATATGTTGCCTGGGTCAGGGAGAATTGTATTAATCATCTACTGCTGTGAGAATCTTCCCAACAAAAAAAGAAACAATGCATTTGTTTGGGGATACTTTTCATGTTTGGTCTCAGCCAAAAATAGACCAAAAGATTATCTAAAGCAAAACACAACAGCATAATTGGAAAACACCATTATTAGGCTTTTAATCCCCTCTTTCTGGACCTTGGCAATGATATTAATTAATGAATTTTTAAATAAGTCCTATGTTTATACTCCACTGGCCCTTGATTTGTCACATTTCTATAAATTTTTATAAATGTTTCTCATATAATTTTTGCTTTGTTTTTGGTATAATTTTTCACCTCAATTTACATGCAAACTAATTTGTATTAATATTTTGAAAAAAAGATTTAATGTGTCACAATATCAAACAACTTACTGAAAAGTGAAAGTATATAACTGTCTTCTACTTTTAATTTTAGAATAAAACTAAAAAAGCAACCATGTTTGACTTGCAATACTTCTGTTTTGCAAAAAGCAGTGTCCATACATGCAAGAGTGCTGCTCTGATGTATCCACAGCAACAAGAAAAAAGGATACTACATATTTTTGAAACTGGACACACCAAAAGAAAATGAAAGGTTTGAAAAAGCTGAACAGTGCAGATATAAAATTTTTATACAGCACATTCCACCACTGCCTGGTAAAATGTTTTATAAAAGGTTCTGTATTATTAATGAAAATTATTTTCTTAAGATAATACATCACACTAGTAACCAAAACAGAGGTGAAATCAAGGTTATTAACAGTCAGATGTTTCCCACATTATTCCGCATTCTCAGAAATAAGTTTAGGAAACTCCATTCGTTTCAAACTCCTCAAAACTTCTCAGCAATACCTTGCTCCTTACTAAATTGAAAAAAATAGGAAGTGTTAAAACTTAAATTTAGTGTAATTACCTATTAAGTAACAAGTGTTGTTGATATTACATAAACACAGAGAAAAAAATACATATGAGGGATACACAAAACAGCTGCATTGAGCTGACACTGAATTAACAGGTAAATATCAGTGCAGTTTTAAGGTCAAAAAATCCTTTCATGCTTAATGGCTATTTAAGAACACACACCTAGCACAGAAGATATTTTCTTCATATTTTACTTTTGTTTGTGTTTTCTTTTTTCCTTGTCTGGATATGGTATAAGGTATGTAATAATTGCCCCATGATTCACTGAACTTTGAGTTAGGAGCAGCGTTGAAAGACCCAAAGAAAGAAATGTGCTTGCTTCAAATCAACTCAGCCATGATGACTACAGCCAAACCTCAAGTACTGTACTTTTGACCTTCTATCAGCAATTAAGCCATGCTATGAAAGAATCAGCAACTAAGCCATGCTCTGAGAGAGTTACATTTCCTCAAGCTTCAAGCCAGACCCTTAACAATAGCTTCACGTGGAAGCTTCCCTAGGTACCAAAAAAAAAAAAAAAAAAAAAAAAAAAGAGTGAAAAGGAAGTAAGAATTTGCTGTTGATTCACTTTAGCCAGGCCTAGCTCTGAATAACAAAAAAAAAACACTTCTTAGCCTTTCATATCCTCCCAAAATCTATCTCCTACTGAAACTTTTTACCTTTAAAAAGGAAACTTTTAGACGCTGTTGTTTCCTTTCTAATTAAAAAAACAGATCAACAGACTACTTGGAGGGGGGAAAGAAAAGGTATTTCCATAGTGGAAACTGCTTATTTTTGTACATTAAAGAGCTTAACATAAAAAAAAAAAAAAAACCCTAGGATTTTTCTTCCAGCAGAAAAAATTATTGTCCCATCAGAAAAAAAATTACAAAAATTACAGCAGATTTTTTTTTTTATTTATATGAACTATTTCAGCTCAGAGTGTCCCCAAGAATTACAAATTTAAAAAAAAAAATGCAGCTCTGCCATCTTCCTGTCACTCTCTTGGGAATGGATCAACATCCTTCATCCTTTGTTCTCATGGTGGAGGTCATCTACTCTGGGCAGAAACACCTATGCAGGCAAGAAGGAAACAATACTTTCTCTTACGTCATGAGTGCAAGGCACATTGTCTGGCTCCTGTCCTTGAAGAGGAGTGTTGAATTTATTTATTTTTTTTTAACACAAAATGTTTTCTTCTTTCTAGTGGTTTATTTTTATTATATTTACATGCTTGAAATAAAGTTGAGTGGGACTCACTGTAGAGGATATATTAATGAAAGCAAACCCCCCATATCTTACTGGTATATTTACTTTATTTTCCTAGTATTTTGTATAACTGCAAAAATTAACATAAATTCACTGAAATAATTAAGGTAGTGCTCTGTGAAATTTACCAAATAAGCATTCCAATCAATTAACACTTTGGAGATTTGCTGATTAGCATCTACTTCCACAGAATTAAAATTAATTCCTTGACTCTCTGGTTAAGTTTGCTGCACTCTAAATTTTGCTTTCTAAGCCCCTTTTTAACATACATCCCTCTTTTCCAAAATACATTACCCTGTAGCAAAAAATAAAGAATTTACTACGTACTGAAGAGACACCTGTACTTTTTATGGTTTTTGAAAGAACATTACTCAAGGAAATTCAGACATAAAAATCTCCATAGCTGTCCTGAGGTTGACAATGTATTTTATTCCTAAATTATTTTCATATTGATGTAAAAAAATAATGTAAGAAGGTTTTTTAAAGCTTTTTAATGCTGACTTTTAATTCAGTTTAAATCTCTCAGATTAGTTACCTAAAATATACCTGAACCATAAACAACTGAAAAAATTAAATTGATTCAGTAAAAATTAAAAATTATATAATTATTCTTTGTATTTTATATTTGGTTTTTAGAAACAAACTAACAAATTTTTTGGAGAATCGCTTACAAATACATACAGCAGATGACTTAACATAAATTACAAATAGAAATATCCATTACAAAAATCTGACTGAATGAGTTCCACCTGCTCTATCAGAGAACACAAGCATCATACACCAGGAAAATGCAATGGAAACTGTCCAGCACAAATCCAGATGTCAACACTGAATCCCACATTGAAACTCACCAGATGAGACCCGAATTAACCTCATCTCTTCCAAGAAAATACGGACTTATACAATCACAACTATTTAATACATGTTTGAAGTTACAAGCTTCTGGAAACAAGCACTGACAGTTCATGGCAAGAGCTAGTAACTTCAAACAAATGGTATTCACACTAACACCACCCTAAAATCGTCTTTATATAGTTCCAGTTGCACATTGTGCAATTCTTGATAAATATTCCTTTATTTTTCCTGAGCTGTCAGCATTGTTATTTATATCACATGATCAATTTTTAGTGTTTTTTTGCACACCTTGTCATTAAACAGATATTTACCCAACCCATTGCATTTGCTGAAATCTGCCTGATCTAATTTGCTGATAAAATGGTTGAGCAGAATGCTCTTGTGAAGAAAGTCTATTGATCTCACAGTCTGTGGAAGTCTCTAGCTAGCTTCTGGCAGACCAGGCCCAGGAGTCTAAAATCTAAGGCTCTGTTGTAAAGGAGGAATCTGTCATCCATATGTGGAGGAAATCCCTGGGCATCTGTCCAGCACAATTGTCTGGTAAGGTCAACATTAGTATTACCAACTAGTGTAATACGTACTGGATTAAGATGCACTCATGCAAGTCTGTGGGCAAAAGCCACTACACTGCCATAGTTAACCCATTTTTTTCCTTCTTCTGGGCACGTCAATCAGTCACTATCCCACACATGCAAATGAAGTAATTACCACAGTCTCTACTGGTCTCTGAATCAAGAGAGACTGAAGCCCTGTGTTTCTCTTGTTTTGCAGGCTCCAGGTGGAAGGATGCCAATAGTATCTTTTCATATTTTTATTGGTGTGCTGTCCTCTGCAGCAGGACAGCCATGATCCTTCTTCTGTTACCTTTTTTTTCCACAGTTTAGACAAAAAATGTTTTAAAGTACTGTGTGTACACTATTCATATGGCTATTCATACGGTTGCTACTGGTGAATTGGAAAAGAAATGCCTTCTTGAGAAAGTGGATATGTAACTTTTTTCTGGAAAGAAGGTTAGCACACCCAAAGACATTGTTTTGAATACATTTCCACACAAGGCCAGTTAAAACTGGGCAACACTACTGGTACCCCTGAATGAATAATCTCAAAATTTGAGCTCTTTATGTCTGAGTATGCTCTACGTAAGGGCACAGATTAACTTGCTTTGTATATTAGTGTTTTCCACCTTGTATAATGATAAAACAACTAAAAAGGTAAAATTCTCTTTACTATGACGTTTGCACAGTGTTGTGAAGTGACTAAATCTAATTCTACTGGAAACCTTTACTTTTACACCTCCATAACTTGATAGAATATCAAGATTTATGAAGACTTGGAAAAAATCTTGGGGCTTTTAAACCTCAAAAAATTCCTCAATTTTGTATGAGGTTATTTTGAAAATACTCAAATGTTTAAACACCATATATACACATGTCCAGAAACAGATCAAAATAGAAGGTTTAATCTACTACAGAAGAAATCAGTGGAATTTTGCCATTCTGTGATTCTTACCAGCTTTCATGACAGATTGTCTAAAAGGAGTTTACAAACAGTTAAACATTACTGAAGATATGCCACTTACAGACATCTGCATATATTTTTTTTTTACTACTTTCCAAACCAAACTTAGTTTTGGTAAATTATATGATAATTTAAACTTAACATTTAATGTCCCAAAGGATGCATTGAACTTCTAAACATTTTATGTAAAAGTTTAATATTTGGATGTTTTTAAACAATTTAGTCATTCTATAAATCTGTTCACTCAAACAGAAAAAGCATTAATCTTCAAAGGAATACATATAATAAATATATTTAATTATCACTTTAAAATGAAAAAAATACTTTTTTACTCAAAAAAGTATATTATTACTGGTTGCAGTGACAGTGGGGATAGTTAGTAACATGAGTTTAATATTCTGGGTGGTTTTGCCTTTTTCTGGCACATCCATTTAAGGATAAATGATGTACCTCTAGAAAATCTTCTCCCTAAATTCGAGACGTATGGATTTGAGCGATGGACTGTTCGATGGATAAAGAATGGGTTGACTGGTTGCAACCAAAGGGTTGTGGTCAATGGCTCTGTGGATGGAGGTTGGTCACAAGTGGTGTCCCTCAAGGGTCTGTCTTGGGGCCGACACTCTTTAACATCTTTATCAGTGACATACATGAGGAAGTCGAGTGCACCCTCAGCAAATTTGCAGATGACACCAAGCTGAGTGGTGCAGTTGATACAATAGAAGGAAGGGATGCCATCCAGAGGGACCTGGACAGGCTGGAGAAGTGGGCCCATGAGAACCTAAAGAGGTTCAACAAGGCCAAGTGCAAGGTGTTGCACTTGGGCCAGGGCAATCCTAGGTACTTATATAGACTGGGAGAAGAACTCCTTGAGAGCAGCCCTGTGGAAAAGGACCTAGGGGTTCCGACGGACAAGAAGAGGGACATGAGCCAGCAGTGTGCACTTACAGCCTGAAAGGCCAACTATGTCCTGGGCTGCATTAAAAAGGGGGTGTCCAGGAGGGAGAGGGAGGTGATTCTCCTCCTCTGCTCTTGTGAGACCCCATCTGGAGTACTGTGTCCAGGGTTCCCAGCACAAGAAAGACGTGGAGCTCTTGTAACGGGTCCAAAGGAGGGCCACAAAGATGATCAGAGGGCTGGTGCACCTCTTCCATGAAGAAAGATTGAGGGAGCTGGGCTTGTTTAGCTCGGAGAAGAGAAGGCTCTGGGGAGACCTCATTGTGGCCTTCCGGTACTTGAAGGGAGACTGTAAACAGGAGGGGGAGTGACAGTTTACAGGGGTTGATAGTGAGAGGATGAGGGGGAATGGTTTTAAACTGAGAGGGAGGATTTAGGTTAGATATTAGGAGGAAGTTTTTCACTCAGAGGGTGGTGAGGCACTGGAACAGGTTGCCCAGGAAAGTTGTGAATGCCCCATCCCTGGAGGCATTCAAGACCAGGCTGGATGGGGCCCTGGGCAGGCTGCTTGGGCAGTTTGCTCTTGGGGTTGGCAACCCTGCCCACAGCAGGCGGGTTGAAACTAGATGAACTTTAAGGTCCCTTTTCAAGCCAGGCCATTCTATGATTCTATGAGCATTGTGAATTCTTTATGTTATTTACTTATGAAGTTAATCTGCTTTATTCATTGTGGTATTGATTTCAGTGATAATTATGCACTCAGAACGTAATTTCCTGTAGTCATGACTCAGCCCAAACCTCCAGAGTACTAGTGTGATCCACCCATTGAAATATTCACCCATCAATTTTAGAATTATTTTCCATTATGTTTTTGTCAGTTACAGTACAGAACAAGCCTTCACAGTCCAAATTCTCACAGATTTTCCAATGGGAAGACAAAGGTCACATTTGTCCTCTTGTTACAGATCATACACTATGTATTAAAAACCACACAGTCATCTGTCAGATCTATGGTGACCTATGTCTTTACAGAACATGTTGAGATAATAACATGTTGTGATAGTGTGTTTTGCTCCATGGAAAAGGTATGTTGCTGTTCCTGGTAAGAAATAATTGGTACAGAGAATATAAAGTTAACATCTGAACTCAATGGAGTGTAAAGAAGGTGGTACTACTCATAAAGGAAGTATATTATCCATTTAAACAGCTTTTAATCTTACACATAAACTAGGACTTACTTAGACAAGCCTTAGAAAAGGGAAATCAGATGGAAATGGATTAACTTGCCTGCCTAATTTTAATAGCAGAATGCATTAAGTTTCTAAATGAGAGTGGACTACAAAGCTAAGTGGAACAAATAACTATTTTTTGTTATTGCTTTATCCTACCATTTCTAGATATTCACCATGTTTGTTTATTGCATGGTTTGTTTAGCGTAATTATTTTACACAGTAGATAATATAAAATAATTAACTTCCTATCTTAAAAATAAGGTAGTGTGAATGCCATTTATTGCATGAATTTCTCAACCTTTTAGCTTTGCTTTGCATTAGGATATGCATAACAACATGCAGATTGTAAATAATGGAACTTTTTGTGCACAAAGAGACTTTTAAGAGAATTCAAGTGTTTGTTACACTAGTAAGTGCATGAAGCTGACTTCCAATGCTAAAGGCAAACAAAACTTAAAATTTACTAGATGAACATTGACTATTTTCACCTCTGTTAATACTTCATGCCTTTTATTTTTCTATTTTGATGAAATAGTGTTGGAAAGAACAATAATAAATATTCCTATGTCCGCCTGTTTTCAGAGAACAGGAAAATGAAAAGTTTGATCATGACATCATCTGTATTGCTTCCTGCTGCTACATCAAGATGGGGCATGGATCTTTCTGGCCCAGGTGTATTAGTCAAACTAAGTACTAAGACTCATACAGACCAAGACTAATACTAAGACTAAGCTTTTGGAACTTTCTTTGCAACACACACAGACGTGGTTGTGGAAACTACACTTGTGGAGAGTAAACCCTCTCCAAGAGACATTTCTCCTTCTTCAGAAAAAAATAATGGCCACTAATGTTTGCATAAATTATGTCAATATCCTTGAGTTGCCCATTAAAAGTTCCCTAGTTTCAACAGGCCTGAGTGAAATACCCAGGAGTTGTATACTAGGTATTATTTTAAAATTTAGTTCAACTTCTCCCCATTTCTCTACTTGAACCCCTTATTAAAAAAAAAAAAAAAAAAAAAAAAACCCACCTAAATATTAAATCAGTTAATTTTATCCTTATTTCACATGAATCTTTCTTCCCTAATCACATCTCAGGGATCGTGGTGATACAATTTATGTCTTGTACTGTTTTTCACAAGTCCTTCTACCTGTATGGACTGTTTCTCTTATGGGAAAATTCTGACATAAGAGAAACAAGCAATGGATATTCTTGAAATAAGTTTGAATTTCTGGGGTCATTTATAGCAAATTTTAAAGTAAAAAATACTTTAATCAAGTGCACAGACTATGTGCTAATATTTGCTAATTTAGCTACTTTGTCTAAATATAGAATTTCTGCTTAGTTTACTAATCAGTTTAATTTATATTCCATGCATAGAATTTATTCAAATGCATTTTGAATTAGCATGCTTATCATAGACTTTAGTAATTTATTGGACACGTATCACTATTTTTTGAAATTAGTAATCTAGAAATGAACATAAAGGGAAAGGAGAACTAAGAACTAAATAGCAAAACCAGCCCCCTTTGGAAAGTTACTTCTCTGAGAAAGTATGTATAAGGAAAGCATGTGTTCTGCAAGATAGCAGTATTTCAACACATAAAACTTATTACAAAAAAAAAAAAAATTGTTACCTCAATTTGAATAATAGTATTCAGACTAAAATTTGATTATGCATTCTTACCACTCACAAGCCTTGGTCCTCATGGGAGGCTTCAACCATCCCAGTTTCTGTTGGAGGGACCACACAGTGGGGCATACGCAAGCCAGGAGGTTCCTGGAATGTGTTGATGATAACGTCCTTCTCCAAGTGACAGAGGAGCCAACAAGGAGAGGGGCTATGCTGGAGCTTGTTCTCACCAAAAAGGAAAGGCTGGTGGGGAATGTGCAGCTCAAGGGCAGCCTGGGTTGCAGTGACCATGAAATGGTGGAGTCCAAGATCCTTAGGGTGGTGAAGAGGGCTCACATTCAACTCACTGCCCTGGACTTCAGGAGAGCAGAATTTGGCCTCTTCAGGCATCTACTTGGTAGAGTACCATAAGATAAAGTCCTGGAGGGAAGAGGGGCCCAAGAATGCCGGTTCATATTCAAGGATCACCTCCTCCAAGCTCAGGAGCAATGCATCCCAGCAAAGAGAAACTCAGGCAAAAACACCAGGAGGCCTCCATGGATGAACAAGGAACTTCTGGACAAACTCCAACACAAAAAGGAAGCCTACAGAGGTTGGAAGTAAGGACAGGTAGCCTGCGACAAATACAGAGAAATTATCGGAGCAGCCAAGGACCAGGTTAGGAAAGCTAAAGACCTGATAGAATTAAACCCAGCCAAGGCAACTTCAAGGGCAACAAGAAAAGCTTCTATAGGTACATTGGGGATAAAAGGAAGACTAGGGAAACCGTGGGCTCTCTCTGGAAGGAAACAAGAGACCTGGTTACCCAGTATATGGAGAAGGCTGAAGTACTCGATGGTTTTGCCTCAGTCTTCACTGACAAGAGCTCAAGCCACACTGCCCAAGCTGCAGAAGGAAAAGGCAGCAATTGGGAGAAGGAAGAACCAGCTGTAAGAGAAGATCAGGTTTGAAACTATTGAAGGCACCTGAAGGTGCACAAGTACATGGGACCTGATGAGATGCAACTGTGGGTCCTGAGGTAACTGGCAGGTGAAACTGCTAAGCCACTGTCAATTATATGTGAGAAGTCAGGGCAGTCTGGTACTGTTCACAGTGACTAGAAAAGGAGAAACATAACCCCCGTTTTTAAAAGGGAAATAAGGAAGATCCAGGGGACTACAGGCTGATCAGTCTCACCTCGGTACCTGGCAAGATCACGGAGCAGATCCTCCTGGAAACTATGCTAAGGCACATGGAAAATAAGGAGGTGATTGGTGACAGCCAGCATGGCTTCACTGAGTGCAAACCTTGCCTGACAAATTTGGTGGCCTTCTATGACGAGGTTACAGCATTGGTGAATTAAGGGAAGAGGAGCTGATGTCATCTACTCGGACTTCTGCAAAGCATTTGTCACTGTCCAACACAACATCCTTGTCTCTAAATTGAAGAGGGATGGATTTGACAGAAAGACTACTTGGTGGCTAAGGAACTGGCTGGATGGTCGCACTCAAAGTGTTGTGGTCAATGGTTCAACATCCAAGTGGAGACCAGTGATGAATGGTGTCCCTCAGGGGTTGATATTGAGACTGGTGTTTAACACTTTTGTTGGTGACATGAATAGTGGGACTGAGTGCACCTTCATCCAGCTGTGTGGTGCAGTTGACATGCTGAACGGGAGGGATGCTATTCAGATGGACCTTGGCTGACTTGAGAGGTGGGCCCATGCGAACCTCATGAAGTCCAAGAAGTCCAAGTGCAAGGTCCTGCATGTGTGTCAGGGCAATCCTAAGCACAAGTAGAGGCTGGGCAGAGAATGGATTGAGAGCAGCCCTGAGGAGGAAGACTTGGGGGTGCTTGTTGATGAGGAGTTCAACATGACCCAGCAATGTGCATTTGCAGCCAAAAAGCCAACTGTATCCTAGGACACATCATAAGAAGCATCCGGCTCTGGGGGCCTCAACAAAAGAATGACAATAGACTTGTTGCAGTGGGTCCAGAGTTGGTCCAAAAGATGATCAGATGTTTGGAGCATTTCTGCTATGAGGAAGGGCTGAGGGAGTTGGGGTTATTTAACCTAGAGGAGAGAAGGCTCGGAGGAGACACTATAGCAGCCTTCTAGTACATGAAGGGGCCCTACAGGAAATCTGAGGAGGGACTTTTTACAAGGGTATGTAGTGAAAAGACAAGGGGTAATGGCTTTAAACTGAAAGAGGGCAGATTTAGATTATATATTAGGAAGAAATTCTTCACTACGGGTGTGGTGAGGCACTGGCACAGGTTGCCCAGAGAAGTCGTGGATGCCCCATCCCTGGAGGTGTTCAAGGCCAGGCTGGATGAGGCTTTGAGCAACCTGGTCTAGTGGGAGGTGTCCCTGCTCATAGCAGAGGGGTTGGAACTCAATGATCTTTAAGGTCCCTTCCAACCCAAACCATTCTGTGATTCTATGATTCTACGAAAACTCACATTGGGTAGAAAAGTCAGCTCCCTTCTATAGACATGTTCGGATAGCAATTTTTCAGTGAGAAAATACCAACTCAATATTCTGTTAAATCAATAAAAACTTTAACTTTCTGTTTTTCACATTCCGGCTGAGATGAAAACTAAGGTTTTAGCGGTAAGAGGGGCTTAAAGCACCTATTCAAAATGTTAGGAATGAATTATTGAAAGTTTAAATAAACGAAAATGTAAAGCTGGCAAGATTTTAATGGAAAACGTAATTTTCTTTTTGATTCTTTTCAATTGGACTTGCGTTTCAGTGATTTCATAATATACTCTAATTTGTTCTTTCATTTTGTCAATTGAAATTCAGTTAGTTATTTTATAATACACAGTAATATATAATATAACATGTATTTTCCAGAATAATGATACTTAGTGAGGCTTGCTTTAACTAAAAAATACATATTCAATCCTAACTGAATGCAACAGAAAGATCAACAATATTTTCTGAAGGTTAAAAAATGCAAGGTCTAGGGAAATGTATTGGCAAGGATTTTTTTTCTGTATGAGAGAAGACATAGTATATTAGATAAAATTAGGAGAAATTAATATGCAGCAGCATTAAATAGTATGTTTTGGTTTCCCAAAAATACGTACATTAATCTAACCTGTTTTAAGTTTTTTAGAGTTTTAATTACCTAATTCAATACAACTTAGGAGATACTATTTGTTATTTGTTCAGCATGCAGGGACTTGAGGAAAGAGAAGGAATGCTAGAAGGAGAAAAACTCAACAACAAGTACTTTTTAATACCAGTACAATGAGTCTTTCTAGCCTGAAGTTTAGCCTGTAAATCAGACTACTGGCCTTCAACACTTTCAAATGCCAGATGCTAACCTATGTAAGCACCCAGTTTCAAGCTCTGGCAAATAAATGCAGCTATGGTTAGGACTTAGATAAGAAGAGAGTACTCTAATTAGACATTTCTAGACCTAAGTGCATTCAAACTTTAAACATTATTAGAAAACAGTGTCATGAAATAACTAGTGATTACCTTACCTTTACTATATAATATACCTCTATAACTCTCAAGATCCTGGAAACTAGGGCAACAGAAATTGTTATCTTGACTTACTCTCAGATTCTTTTCTGAAGGCTCAAAAGAGTTGAAGAGTTGGTTCTTCTGGAAAGAACATCAACCTAAAAAAAATTGTGTTCTAAAACCTGCTGTGGTGAAAAAAAAGAAAAAAAAAAAAAGAAAAAAAAAACAGTTTGACTCAGTTGAAAAATTGAACTAATTGCTTTACATTCTTATAAAATATTAAATTTCACATTTAAAGAGCATCCTCTCTTGTAAATATATTGTGTTATCACAATATACTATGCAGAAAACATCAGCTATATGAAATGCACTGTA
Source organism: Pterocles gutturalis (assembly GCF_000699245.1). Lineage (NCBI taxonomy): Eukaryota > Metazoa > Chordata > Aves > Pterocliformes > Pteroclidae > Pterocles > Pterocles gutturalis. Next base: position 44,312 of record NW_010122975.1, read on the forward strand.
ACAAAGAGAACTTTGCAAGTGCTGCACAAAGTATGCTGTTTTTTCTTTATTCTGCATGTCTTGAAGGGATTTTAAGACTAAATACTTGAGAAATGTGTTGTGATCCAATTAAACTATGGGTTGATCTACAAGGTCTTACGGTAATTCCATATTTTTCAACTGTAAACATGTATAAATAGTAACTCATTTTTCCATTTTAAACTTAAGCTAATATGAAATGTTAAGGCAAACACTTAAAAATCTACTTTGTGAATCAACTTATAGCAGCAGAAAATCATCCCGCTTTATCTATATACTGACAATATTGCTGCAGACTGTCAGCATGTAGATTTAAGTACTTTATTCTGCCTCATTTTAAGAACATGATATTTTAATAATCAGTTGCATATGAAATATTTCTGATATGAAGAAAGTAATGACTATAACAAAAACTTATTTGTGCGCTAAAATTACATGGAAATATTGGAAAAAAATATCAAAACAAATAGATGAATATATGTTAATTGTCCATATAGGTTGTATTTGAAAATCGCATTATATGGACCCACATGCTCTGTTTCAGGGTTGTGGACAGCACTTTCCTGTAGGCAATAAAAGACATGCTGTTTAAAAAGCAAGACAGAGATCTCTTCTGAAACTACACTTACTCTTTATTTATCACCATGATAACGGCAAAATTTTGCTTGTCTTTTTACACCCTAGTTAGGAAAGGAGAGCAAGGGTAGCAACAAAAGTGTGTTGAATTTTATTTTGTTTGCAAGGCAATGGAGAGGACATACTATATTCCTATAGTGTGTGTTATAAAGTAGTTAGAGGAACATGGCTCTTCAAATTTTCTCCACAGCACCCAGTGCACAATACGAGTTTTATAAATGTTTGCATATGTGTGTGTGTGCACACATGGAAATACGTGCGTTTATGTACACTGTGCCAAAAAACTTCTATTTTATCATTTCAAAGCATTTGATAATGTCACAATTAACCTCACAATGACAGAAAATGTATTTAGCTTTCCCCTTTGCTTTGGAGGGTTAAACTTACTTTTAATCTCCTCTTTTGATTATTCATGGTGAAGCTGAAGAAGAGCAAAGTTATGAACTTTGCTGAGTCATTTACACACCAGGCAACAGACTTCTGGCCAAGCTCAGAAGAAAGCAAACCAGAGGAATCATAAGTTACAATCATATGCCATCTTCCAAAGGGAAGAAAGTTCTTTTCCATGAAAAAGTCCAAAATTTTTCTTATTTTATTTTATTTTATTTTATTATTACCCAGGCTGAAAAGTAGGAATTACTCTGGTTGCCTTTAAATGTGTTCCAAAGTTAAACAATTGCAAAAGGTTTGAAGTCATAGCAAAATATAAAGAAAGTAATCAGAAAGAACAGTTAATATGAGTGCATAGATGTGCACAATTTATAGTAGTGAAGTCTTACTTCAATTCGTGTCTACTCTGCTTTATTACCATAGCCATAAAATCTCTTTGTTTAATCTGCTTACATTAGATAAACTAATTCCAAGGGAATCCCTGCCGTTGATAGGCTTAGTCTAGTTTAGAGATCCTGATTTATATTATCACAGTATCATACTGAGTGCAAATAGGTTTAAAAGATTCTGAACAGAAGTCCCTAATTAACCACATTTAGTCACTAGAAATGAGAGAAGTCATCAACTCACCTGAAGCAAAGAATAACCTATATGTACTTGACCTCGGCTGTAAAATTGATGGGGCAACGCCGATTGTGCAAAGAAGAAAATTCAGCATAGGTGGAAAAAAGTTTTGTTCAGTGAGATTACAGATAAAGAAACATCCATATCGTAGTGAATTTCTGTTTGTTCCTCTTGCACAACAAAATAAAAACCTAGATCTTCAAGCTAGCTTAAACTAATCAGTATTCACAGCTAAAAGTGAATGAGATTTGACATCATCTGATGAGGGGACCTAACCTGCTCATTGGATTCACCAGAAAGATTGTTATTACATCTGCAGAGTCAGTGCCCTACCCTACTCTTACAATTAAGAAAATTTCAAGTATTTTCCAGGTGTATAGTCATATACAAACCAGACAAGAATGGTGTATCTTTTGAAAGATTATTGTTCTAGTGCACAACTGCCTTAGTCCCACAGATAATGCAAATGTCACTAATGCACTTCTGAAAAAGCAAAGAATGTATTAACTTTCCTTAGCTAAAGGCCTAATCTAAATATCACTTACGCTGAGCTGTGATGTCCTAGACTATATATCCTGAGTTATTGAAGTAAGTTGCATGTTAATTTCTGACTGAACACTTTCAATCCAGTTTAGTCCATTATCCAAGGAGTTTGCATTGAGTATTTTGCAAAATCATGTGCTAAAACCTAAAGTACTAAACTACAATAATTTACCTAAGATATTTATTTTTGTTGTGGCTATATTGGTTTCTGTCTCTGGAGTAACTAACAACATCCTTCCTCTTGCCTGCACTTTTTTTTTTTTTTTTTTTTTTTGTAAGTGTGACAAGTTAATTAATTCCTTGAGAAAAAAAAGTATATTTTTAAAAACAGAAAACAAATACATAATTTCTACTGTAACAGAATCTTGTTGTCTCTCAAAATCACATTATGAGTTTTGGCATAAGTATTTCAAAGCTTCAAAAGAATAGAACCTGGCATGTCAACCAGAGATTTTCTTTGAGCAGTGTAGAAAATCTATTAAACATTGTTTATAATGCAGATAGGTATTCCAATGTTTTTGTCAATGGTACTCATGACATAACACTACATGAACCACATTGATTTATTTCCATGAAATAACTTTCAATAAGAATTGCTATTTTGTCTTATAGGTTTTGCAGTATTATCTTGCTGTGTGCATGTATAGGACACTATTTACCCTCTTCCATTATCTTTTTTCTTTTGTGTATTTTGCAGCCCATATGCAAGCTATCCTATACAGGGGAAAAAAAAAAAAAAAAAAAGAAGAAAAATTAAGACCACAAGTGGAAGCTTTTATTGTTAATGCATGTGTAGCTGTGTTGCTTTAATACACCTAAGTAAAACTTGCATTTTGATTTTCTGTGTGCCTTTCCTCCTAATTTACTATTTCTCTCAAGTAGGATATGCTCTATACAACATTACATTTGTTTTCATCTATTCCAATCTATTTCATCTGGCGGAATATATAAATACATAAATAAATATATGTATAGTCATACAAAGTGCTTTTTACAAATTTTGAATAATGTTAGAGGGATAAAAAACATTGGAAGACAAAGAGCTACACTTCTCATGTAGATTACTGTAATGGAAACATGATGTTGCATCTCTTGTAACTGCAGATGGACCAACTCAAAAATAGTCAGGCCAAACCGCATGGTGTGTGTATTAGATGCCACCAATTTGATTCCTTTAGACCTTTTCATTTGTGCTGTCAGCAAAGTAGCAAGGGCAGATGCAGTAGCGTTATATCAGCAACTGAATATCCCTGATCACATTTTAACCTGGCCCTTGAAATTATATGACTTTCACATAGTTACCTGTCAGTGAAACACGGCATTGATTTGCCTTCTTTTTAAGTATTTTTTTATCTTACACCTTCCAAGCTCCCTTTTAAAATTGAATGCAATATTGCTGTGGTACCATTTTAAAGTGAAAAATGTTAATTTCTGTACAATACTCTGTTTTATTCTAATGTATGTATGTTCTTCTTCCAGGTAGGTTCTTCTTCCCACATCCTTTTTCTGTTCTTTTTGAGAGAGACAAGAGCATTGGAAAAAAAGTCTCAGACATTAATTTCCATGATTAATGAAAGAGACTTATCCTGCAATCCACTTAAGTAAGCCACTTAATATGGTGCAGAGTTGTTTAAAAAGTTACTTTATCCAGAAGCCGTTATGATGCCATCCATAGGTGTACTTCTTTGTCTATACAGTACTTTTATGCATGCTCAGTGGAGCAATATTTCAAGCTAACAACCATAATTTATTACTTAATGGCGTGTGTAAATAATGGAATGTATCATATTTTAATAATATCTAAATTTTTTCTCTTCCATCATGCTCAGAGATACTAATTGTGTTTGCTCTGAACTTCCTCACAGTTCTCAATAGGTTTTTTTTCTGTTAAACAGGTTTAACATTAAACATTTTAAATCTTTATCTATATATGTGTATATATGAGTAAAAAAATACTCAAAAATACAAATTCCAATACAACCCATACCAGTGGTTCCTGATTAATGCTAGATGCAGAATTTCTTCCAGCAAAGTACTCACTTTTACTAGTACCTAGAGATATTTCATAATCTCTATATCTTTGTTAGCTGGTATGGTTTCCAATTCAATCCATAATTTTCGACATATTAGATGTTTATTATACAGCTAAAGATTTAGCATCTCTCAAGCATTTTAGTCTTCTTTTAACGTATAGAGTGCTCACACCATAGAGCTGAGTCACATTACAAAAAATTCAGTGATTTTGCAAGTGAAACAAATCCAGCTCTGTATAGACTAGTAGCCCTGTGTGTACTAGTGCTGTAGTATATAGCACTAATGGTCTTCTCAGGACTTCACCATGGTATTACTGCAGCTGTTTTGGTTCTGATTGTCTGAAATTATATATAAGTCTATGCTCATGGGAGTCAGTGGAAACATGATAGTTTATATTAGCTGAGAATTTGGCAGGATAACAATGCATTAGTCTCACGCAACTCTATATTAGTGATGTCTGTGTTGTTGAGAAATTAGTACACTTTACAATGCCACTGGAAGATTTGCAACTACTGTGTTGCAGGAAGAAAGAAAAAGGAAATTTTTAGAGTTTCTTGTAAAACCCATCTGTATGCTGAATGGCCCGACAAGTCTAGCTAAGCAGCTGTTCAACATGTTTCTGAGCTTAATTTATTGGCAGCGCTCAAGTTTAAGACCGTCCCAAGGTATAACGGGAAAAAAGATACTGACTGCAAAAGCATTTCCAGTTGAGTGTATGGGGGTTTGTTTGCCAAAGTTCAGATCTCTGTTAAGCAATTAAGCCCTTGCAAAGCAAAATGTCCATACCTGTTTCACAATCCATAGAGAATTGTTAGCAGTGATTCATATTTCTGACTACATAGATTTAGTTTGCCACAGTTAACAACCAATTCAGGAAGGAACTTCCTGAGTTTTGGAACAAATATGGTGCCAAAAATGGCTTCCAATTAGCTGGAGACCATGGACCAAGCCTTTGAATTGATACCAATAGCACATCTTAATTTCTCATTTAATGTAAATAGTCCTGGATTGATTTCACCACTAAGCCTTCCTCAAGCTCTAATTGCTTCCCGCACTTCTAAGAGTTCTCCATTTTCTTCTTCTCTTCTTAGATCCTTATAATCAATTTCCTGTGACCACCTTCCTGTTTTTTTTTTCCTATTTGTTCAGTCATTGTCAGACATTTCTTAAAGTTTCCTTCACTTTGAATGCTCTGGGTGTTACAGCATTGCTTTGCTAACCGTGGCCCCTCACTGTGGGATCCTCAGTATATCTGAAGTCTGCTAGAATGAAGGACATTCTCTGTCTCTCTCTCTCTGCTATAACATGGTATTGTACATGATATTTAGGATAAAATGGAATTATAACAGAATATGAAACAGAAAAGATAAATTTAAAGTTAATAATAGATTTGGTTTAGATAAATACGAATAAAACAGAAACGGAGAACGGGAAAACAATTTTAATTCAGAGGTACTGAGCAGTTCAAACAGCTAATAAAGAATTGGGAAGAAATACAATTTGCAGCCATTTTCAAGAAGAAGGAAAAAAACACCATTACAAATAATTCCGGGTTTATGTCTAGCCAAGCAAGTAGGAAGGCAAAGGCAGATAATTTTGTGATTACTTTGGTAATGATATGCTTTAGAGACATTATGGGAAACAATAATACTCCCTACTGAATGCAGTCAATACAGTTATCGATTTTTCTTAATGATAAAAGAGCTGCTCCATAACAAAAAAGATATATCCTTTATTTATTCTCCCTCCCTCATGAACCTCATCTCCACAGTTCCCTTGATGTAGAGTAGTAGACAGAGACAATGGAGTAATATATATCTAATCTGACACCTACTGTGCCAGTCTGATGTTTCAAAGGTTGCCTGGATTGCTGCTGCTATTGAAAATAAAATGTATGAATAACAAAAATTAACAAAAACTCAGACTTCATTTTTGCTTGAAACATTGGTTTATTTTATTTTGTTTTGGTTATCTCCTTTCAGTCCAGTTTTTAAGGACCATCTATAAGCATATACTTCTTGCAGTGAGTTCATCCAACTGCAAAGCTAGCTAAACCTCTCTGATGGGCTATTCCAGAGTCCTTGCACTCCTTATCTGCACTCCTTCAACTTATATTTAACATGGCTAGACTTTTAACAACCTTTCAAAATATGGATTCACCAAAGCTTCATCTTCTATGTTGTCATACCCTGTTTTCAGCAATGAGGAAGATGTCTGACACACAGGATCAAATCAAGCAAACTTACTCAAGTTTCGGTCTTGACTTTTTCTCCAATGACAAGAATAAAGCTCCTAAACTGGTAAAGAAAAATAATATAATTTATTCAAAAGTCACTTGTATGATTGATCTGATACATCAATTTAAAAAAAAGTATTACTACCAGTCATTTTTATTATGGCTTATTTTCATTCCTACTCACTTCAAGTTCCGTATTCTGAGTGCATAAAGAACAAAAGAGCATATATGGTGCTGTTATCCCATGAGCAAATTAATTTAAACCTTTCACAGATGTCTGGAAATTTCCAAGATGACAAAGTTCTGATGAACCGGAGAGAGTAGGCTAGCCATTCAGTATCCTCTACCATCACCAGTATGGATACTTTTACAATAGGTGCATAACTAATGCATTTTTCACACAAAGCAATAAAACAGGACACAAGATACAATGAAAAAATGAACTTAATAAATATCAAGTCTTAGTGTAATGTTACTAATTAATGAATGGTTCAACATTTTTTTCTTTTGATAAAAATATGTAGGTTAGTATTTAAAATCATGGATTTGGGACAGAAAGAACTATTATTTCTGGATCAAAACTTATAATTCTATTCATCATAATCTACTTAAAATATCTAGTTTCGATACTAGCCTCTCAAGAACTGAGAACACACAACTAAACAATGAAATCAGTTCAGAATCAATGTATAAAGCATATGATTCATGAGTCCCAATCCTATTATGTAAATGTAGGCATCTCCATCCATATTTAGAACATAATTCCTCACAAATACTGGGTCTTCACAGTTTCTTTTGACTTGTGCTGAAAATTTTCCACTGAAATGCCTTTATATTTGACTGTTTCTGTTTGGGTCTTTTGAATGCACTCTCAAAATTTATTTACACGAATTCCTATCTCAAAGATATGGCAATAATTTTATAGATAATTCACACAGTTCTTAAATCAAGTAAGGAATCTCCTCCAAGCTACATAGCTGAGCCAAAGTATGGGATCTTGACAAAAAACCTCAAGGAACTGCCAGTCATCATACAAAATCACACCAGACCTACGCACAATCTGCTCCTCTTGTGCTGGAGGACTGCTGTGGCTCTCACTGCAAAGAGAAAAGTGATTGCATGCAGAAGCAGCAGAAAATACGGAGGTGCCAATCCAGCTGTCTGAATTGGTGAACAGGATTGTGTAAAACGGAGCAACAACAGGAGCTGCCCTTGAAACAGAGAAAAAGACATTACCGGCAGAACCAGTCAAAGTGAGGACTGAAAGTGGAAGAAGAAAGATCCAGCAACACAGGAAACAGGGAGCAAGAAAAAAAGATTCAAAACCTGAATACCAGTTGAAGAGGTGAAGAGTGAAAAGAGAAGCAGAAGACAAAAAATGAGCAAAGAGAGAGGATGACCAAATGCAAAAAGATCAACAAAAATCAGCAAAAAAAATCCTGTCATGTGGACTGCAGTTAAAAGTAGTTGTAGTTTTGTGTAGAAAAAAACCCCACCAGTAGAATGGCAAGGAAGGTGGTCGTTAGACATTATATTTTTCCTGGTTTCCCCTAGGACTGTAGCTCACACTCTCATTTTTAAAAATATAATTATCAGCCTGCTTCTGAAATAGATTTAATATTCTGAAATTATGCTGCTTCTGTGACTAGATAAAAATAAAGCACCGTGCGAATGGGGAGATCTCTGCTCTCAGTAGATTTTAAGCCCTAAATTTTTATACTGATTTAAGAAACTAGATTTTTTTTTTAAGCGTAATTTATGTTTTCTCCAACACTTACTTACATGACAGGCATGCAACAACACAAAACCAAATCCCAACACCAAAAAACAGTAAAAAAGGACTTGACTTGATCTCCAGCATCTCAGGTTGGTAACCCAGACAGTGTCTCAGCTTTAGCCTTTGAAAATGTCATAGAGGGAGGAAACCAGTGTATCACTAACGTCAACAAGATGACTTGTTTTTGCTGTCTCTGTCCTGAAATCAATGTAAGGACTGGTATAGATTTCAAGCCTTTTCAGATTTGCTCATCTTTCACTTGACTTCAACCCCTTAGTTTAGCACTTAACACCTCTGCAAATCAGTTCCAGTGTACAGCTGTAAAATATGAAGAATTACACACTTTAGACTTGAAAATATTCAAGATGGGGGTTGAGTCTTTTTTCCTGCTCACTAGTTCTGGTCAAATTTCGCTGATCTTATGTCAATAACAAAAATCAAGTTAGCTAAATACTGATACACTTCAGCTGAATAGCAACTCATTCCCTGCTTACTCACAAAATGTAATATGGACACATTATGAGGAATAATATTTTTTAAAATCCAGTCTATAACTGTCAAAATCAATTCAGGTCACTCCTCAGATAAGTACACATTCTAAAATAAACCTGATTTTGTGTGGTCTTGCACAATTGTTGTGTAAAGAAAACCAGAAGTCTTTTCATATCACACGCTGTAGTTCACCAGCATGCTTCCAATGATTGTTTTACGTGTTCCTACAGTATGACTCCCACTTTTTTCCTGAATGATTAATGATTGAGAATATATTATTCAATACACAGGAAAACCTTTCTCACCCTTATAACCTAATTCATTTTCACTGTCATTAAAATTAAAAGATAGGGTATCTCCATTTGCAATATGATAGTTTTAATGGGAAACAGCAGGAAAATATTGCAAGAGGAAAAAAAAAGAAAAACATTTACTTTTTTTTATGATCCAGTTACAAATTTAAACATTTCTGAGAGGTTAAGCTAATTAAGCAGGGACACATAAAGGAAGAAAGAAAGTGCTAGCTTAGAAGGATTAAATTGAAGAGTGACAGGGATACCTACAATTAAATCATCATTTAAGAATCTAAAGATTTCCTTGCTTCCTCAATATTAAAAGGAGTCACCATTATTTAAAGATACTATATTAGGTTCTGTTTTTCATTTGTCTTTATTTAGAACCTTTGCAGCTTTAAAATGTACCTAGATAGTTCTCCAGTTTATACTGGAAAGTTCATTCTTCAAAGATGCAACACCGTCTTTACCCAGTGACTGCACTTCTCCTATCCCCAACCAAACATCAAAAGAGAGCTTCAGTGATTATTGTTTGTGTTAATTTTGAATAGAATACTTAGGAACATTTTCATCATTTTCACATTTTCCATATCTGGAAATACCTAGAAATCTTTGATTCTGCATTTTCTTCTACCCATCCTTAAACCTTAGGTTTCTGGTCAAACCAGAGCTGATGATACTTTTATTTTGAAATACGCACTGGAAATGCAGGTGATGATATTTGTTGTTCTGCAAAAAAAAAGCATTTGTTGAATGAAGGAAAATCATTAGATGGAGTTTGAAATTTCTTTATGTATTCATAATAAGCTATAAGAATGTGATTCCCTCCTCACCTTCCTTAAAATGATGTTGTGGCAATCTTACGTTAATCAGCTTCAACAGTCAATGCAGCTACATAAAATAAATCGATTCCATACGATTAGAAAGCAGGCAAAAAATAAAAGCATCAAGCATTCATACCCACATGCTTTATTCATATATATTAATCCAAATCTCATACAGAAACATTGACAAAAACTGTGAAAACACATAAATTATGTATCCTTAAATATAGGAAAACATTATAGATTTACCAGGCTTCCCAGGTTACGAAATTTTTTTAAAATAACCAGCTTTGATTAGACTAAACTAAACCAAATCCACCTTTTTTCTTTTTTAATACAAGTGTGATTTTTCCAGGATATAACTTTTTTGCAAAAATAGATGCAAATCAAATGAGGTAGAAAGATTAAAAATATAGTCATCCACAATAACAGTAAAGCCATCACTCTCATACTTACTATTCCTATAAAAGTAAAAAAGTCTTTTAAATTAACTTAGTTGCATATACTGTATTTATTTTTTTAAATAATAATGCTTTGGCAAAGGTGAAAAATTTGTGAAAAAAATATTTAAGGGATTTGTGGTTGCTGCTATACATAAATAAAAAATATGGTGAGGTATAGTTAGAATACCTGCATTTTCTCTCAATTTCAAAGCCTTTTTATTTTTTTTTAATCTTAACATCACATACTACTTAAAAGAGAAATACTTGTAATTTGGAAAATAAAAATTTTAACATCTTCCATAGCACTTTGCTGCTGTCTTATATATTATTATTATACTGTCAAATGTATTTGACCCTGCAGAGCATTTTGCATTTGCAGCAACTCCACAAACTTGTATTTTGGCACTGTTAATATAAGGAGAAATAGAAAATTAAGATTATTATTTCCACAAGAGAAATAACCAGCTTTGTTAGTGTCCTGCCTCCATTGCATGAAACCTCCTACTGCAAATAAAACTGAAACCCTCTATCTTACTTCACGTGATTTTTGGCTTTGGATATTTTGGCTGATGGTGTCAGAATCCTCCTTCTGCTGCAGGATAACCAGCCCAGAGAAAGGAAAAGTGAAATTTGGATGAAGAGATTAGTATTTCACCTTCCTCCTGAACTTCTGTGTGGAAACCCAGGCATGATTTAACAACCTTGCTCAGAGCAACTGATGTCTTGTCTTGTCACTTACATCCTTTTGGTTTGTCTGTAAAACCTTACCAAGATGAGCTTACAATATTTTGGAGGACATCTAGCACTAATTTCTCACAAGAAGTACACGGGGGAGTGGAGAAGCAGAGGGGGGAGGAACCAGCCCCAGCACAGGCTGCAGAGATGCTCCCCGCCGTCCTGTCCTTGCCGCTGAGAAGTTGAGACGAAGCACACTCTCCTATATCGGGGAAACAGCTGCCTCTCCCTCTCAGTGTGCTGTGAATTAGGGAGAGCAGCCTTCCTCTACAAAGACACTTTTCAAACGACAGGCAGAGGCCTGCTGTGCACTTGCAGCCTAGTGCAGCACCGTGCAGTGGCAGAAGCAAAGTGCTGCACTCTCATGAAATGCTTCAAAATCTGATTCAGCGGAGGAAAAAAAAAAAAACTCTTCTTGGCACAGAAAACAGCAAGCATGACTACATTTGGGAATCCAAAAGCTGATGTTTTTAATAATACAGAACATTAAGCTACCTGTTTGATAAAAACAGGATTTTATTTGTGATTTCAGTAGTGAAAAGTGGACACTCTAAAAATGCTGAAAATAAAAAGGCTTTCTACCATGTTAAATGCTTTCAGGGGAATCCATCCAGCTCTATGTGAAGGACTGTGTCTATGTGATATATGTTTTAATTAAATTTGGGGGAACAGAAGCTCATTAATTTTGTATTCCCGTGACCTTTCACATAAAATATATATACCAGGGTTGTTATTACTAAAAGTGATAGTTTAAAACAGAAAAATTAAGTATTTTAAAATTCCATCTGCAGCACTATGAAAGTGAGTAAAATGGAATGTTATGTACTCTCTTCTTACTGGTAATCCACAGAGTTTAATAAAGGGGAAATTGTGTCCAAGTGAACTAAGTTGGTTTATTAAGGCTGTTATGTTACCAAGATCCTACACAACTACCTGAAAATTTTCACATAGATTCCACATTTTGTCTTTAGCCACAAACCACTGATTCATTGAAGCAGGTCTTGAGAGCTCTAAATTGAGTAAATCTTATAGAAGAGTTCAGATCTGGCAATGAAATATGTTTCTCATCCTCCTGCACACATTTATGTGTGTGTGTAACATGCAAAAATCCTGAAACATTCATTTTGCATTCTGCATGTTGGTCAAATGCCAAAAAAATCTAATGTGCAGAAATGGCACAGCTCCCCTAGAAAATACCTTAAAAAAATTTGCACACATAGGCACCAAGATATACGATAAGGAAGAATCACTGAAATGCTAACGGAAAAAGAGATAATTTCCCCATAAGAAGGCAAAGTAAGCTTTAAAGGGAACCAAATTATGTCTACAGGGTAAGGACAGATCTGCTGGCAGCACTTAAGTAAATTTGATTGAAAGTAGCTAATAATTCCCAAGTGTAGAAATATTAGACTGCTTTTACTAACAGAAATTATATTCCACTTTGATGATCTAATTCTTGAAATGTGTAGCAGAAATGCAGAACAAACAGAAAAGACTGAAGCCAACTAGAGGCAGGCACACAGCTGACGAGTCACTGGCTTCCAACAGTTTTTGACACATTCTTTATGTTTCAAAAAGGCCAGCAAATATGTGAAACTCAGAAAACTTCTGTATGCCACATATCTGAATTGGAGTTGAACTACAATTTGTGAAAATATACCACTACTGTAGATACACCATGGCTAGTGTAAAGAATGTTCTCTATGCTTTAAAGCACAAAACCAGCATGGCATGCAATTTGACTCATCCAGTGATATTCAAAGTGCTATAATGAGCAGGATTTGCAAATCTGTTTACTGTGTTTTCTCCTCCTCTTCATTGGATTTATTCTGCTCCTGCTTAGTGACTCAGAGCAATGATCCTTAAAAGCTGTCATAATCAGCTAAATGAGCTTAAACATTGGTCTTCAACATGAGCAAAGAAAAGAGACCTCACAGAGGACTACCTCTGTGTGTTCCCCATACTCTTTTAAAAAAGTATCATGCTCTCTGCAAATTTTACTTTGTATCGTGATTACAGTGATGTTCTGGATATGGCCTTTGCACTGCCAGCATATCAAGACCATTGCAAAATGATGGTTAATTCTATTGACGGATGCTGCACCACCACTGTTAGCATCGGCAACTCGTGGGCCATGAAATATGTCTCAGCTCCTCTAGCGGGTTTTTCATTTAGGGCTTTGGGTAAGTTAATAAAGTAAGTTAAAAAATACTTGTTCAGAACAAATATAAAAACTTGCAATGTTAAATGGCTGATGGTAATATTTTATTAATTAAAGGCTTCCTCATGTGGCAGTAGCAGCTGTTTACTGAAAGACCCTGTCGGTATCAGTACTCATGTTAGCTGTACTTACTACACAAAAGCTAGTTGGACTAATATTGAGGTCAGTTTTGAATCTTTTCTGGTAAAAAAAAAGAAAAAAAAACCAAACAAACAAAAAACCAACCCCTGTGTCTTTAATTTTTGAGGAGTTTTTTAGTCTGCATTTTCACAACTAGAAATTCAAAATCAGCAACTCCTCTTTTTTTATTGTTTTGGCATATCTGCAGCATCAATTAAAACACTTACAAAAGAGTACGTTATGAAAATGAAATTTATGAGTTGTTTTACAAATTTGGAAAATGTTATCCTCAGTTTCAACAAAGGGAAACAAGCATAGTGAATTCTTCAAAATCATCCAAAAAGCAAGCCGAACACACCAAGAACAGAACCCACTTCAGTGCTCTCCTGAAACTTGAGCCAGTAATATAGTTTATCGTAAAAGCTTCGGTCTTTGTTCCAACTTACTCCTAAGATTTTTCTATAGCATCAATATCTACTAATACTTTCACTGAATCACAGAATGGTTTGGGTTGGAAGAGACCTTTAAAGGGCAACTAGTCCAACCCACCTGCCAGACAGAGATACCTTCCACTAACTAGACCAGGTTGCTCAAAGCCTCATCCAGCCTGGCCTTGAACACCTCCAGCGATAGGGCATCCACAGCTTCTCTGTGCAACCTGTGCCAGTGCCTCACCACCCTCACAGTAAAAAATTTCCTCCTAATATCCAATTCTAAATCCACCATCTTACACTTTACTACAGTATTCTTCCCTGTCATGTCTCCAAAAGACAAATATTTGTGAAACTACTCGTTTTATTTGCCTGATCTCTCACATTTCTTCTACCATTGACTTTTCTTTATTTAAGAGTTTGGCTTAATAATTAAGATTCCTGAATAAATACTCAAGGTAAGGACTGCGTACTGTGTCTAGAACACTGCAAACATAGTACGTCTATGTAAGAAAACCAAAACCAAAAAGGAACCAAGACAAATCCTCTAATCTGATCTTAATGTTCTAGATAAGATTAGGTCAAATTTTGAGAAAAATGGGAAATTATTTAGATGGAACTGGGGGAAATATTTTAAACAGTTTGCCAGAGTAAGTGGGTTAGTGTTTTAATAACATTTCTGCAAAATGGAAAACAAGGTGGCTCCTATCTGTCTGGACATTTTGTTATGGTGTCCCACAAAAACAGTTGCTTCTGTTGGTAGAAGAACGGACAGTAGTAAGAGAAGATGACTAAATGAAACACAGCAATGACTTGTACTGCAAATGGATAAACTGGGTTTGAGACACATCATCAAAGAAGTTCTTTAATGGTTTGCTGTGGGAGTAAACTTATTTTAATTAATAATAATTTCATTAATGATTTTTGCACAAAACAAGGGGCCATGCAAAGCTGAATTGCAAATCTGGGAGGCATTGTAAATAGCCTCCCGGGAAGGACTGGGGTACAGTAAGGAAAGAAAGGTGGTTTGGAGGACTGGAAATGCAGAAACAAGCTGAAAGACAGAGACTTGGGATAGATACAAAGATTTATTCCTTCCTTTCTTTCTTTCTTTCTTTTTCTTTCTTTCTTTCTTTCTTTCTGTCTAGGGGAGGGGAATAAGCCATGAACTAGGTGCTCATGACTTGAAAGTGACTTTAGATGTGAAAGAAAATGTTGTTGCCATCAGATACAGGCTGAATGTGTGCTGTTAGTGAAGAAGAGCTACAAATAAGCAAACTCATTTCTGTATTGTCTCAGTTATCTTCAGGAAGGTTTAAGAAGAGTAAGTGCTACTGTATAAAATCTAAGCTAAACTTTTTTGGCTACTCACCTCTAAAAAAAGAGGAATGCAGAGTAGAAGAATGACTACAAAGTTGACCAGGAGGGACACCTGTCTAGGTAAAGGGCATTAAAGAGTATAACTCATTTAACCTAGAAATATCAAAGAGAAGGGATCACTACCAAAAAACACATGAAATGGAGACCAATAGAATACACTGAACAACAGTGCTGGCTTACTTACAAACATAGACAGAATGGTTACGGTAAACCAGGGACAGAATTGAAAAATTCTCACTTTCAGGTATTATAAGACTCTGAAAAATCTGTCCCAGCTGTGACTGTTTTCGAGGAGAGGGTGTGAAGCTGTGCAAGAGCAGGAGAAAAACTTTAACAGCATACAAAAAAAAAGTTATACAATGATAGTGTATGGTTGGACTTGCTATTCCAAAGTTTTTCCTATTCTTCCTTTTCCCCTTTTGTCTGTTCCCAATTCGCCCTCACAGCTTGTCTGTGGTGTAGATACACAACTTTCTTCCTGTTCAGCTGAAACAGAAAGTTTGCACTTGTCTTCACTGTAATGTTCTATTATGCTCTTTATTAAAGAGTGTCCTGGGTTAAGCTGAGACAGA
>NW_010122976.1:0-576 GCF_000699245.1 Pterocles gutturalis
CAGGCAGAGACGAGGGGCTGAGGCTTTGTGTTTCTCTTCCCCAGCTCAGCGCCTTAGATCTCGTTTTAAGTTTAGCTTTGCAGCTTTCAAGGATTTGGGTATTTAATTTCTTTATCTATGTTAATAAATTAAATTTAATTAATTTAATTTAATAAGGTACCCATAGAGCTGGAATTTAAGGTGCTTTATTTTGTGCATCCCAAATTAATGAACTTGAGGGGGGGTGGAAATCCCAGCCTTTCTGTGCCTCAGTTTACCCATGAAAACAGGGCTGACAAAGAGCAGGCGGCAGCAAGAACCCCCTGTTATTTGTAGGTGGTATTAACCATCCCCTCCGAGAATGGGGAATGTGGGACTGACTGGGAAAGACTTTGATTATGGCTCAGCAAATCCCAGTCAAGCAGAAATAACCAGCAACACATGAGCGGTGTTTTGTGGGCTTACGGTGGGGTCGTGAACTCGCAGCCAGACAATAACCAGGAAAAATTAATCCAGCCTCAAAGCCTCTTTCCCACTCGGCGGCTATTTTAGGAGCCGCCTGCAACTTGTTCGGCGCTGGGTTGGGGACAGGATATG
>NW_010122976.1:1373-3504 GCF_000699245.1 Pterocles gutturalis
AGGGTGCTGCTGGCTGCAGGGCAGGGCAGGGCATGGCATGGGCACCATGTCCTGGTGTGGGCACCATGTCCCGGTGTGGGCACCATGTCCCGGTGTGGGCACGGCATCCCGGTGTGGGTACCACATCCCAGCATGGGCACCACATCCTGGTGTGGGCACCGCATCCCAGTGTGGGTACCATGTCCCGGTGTGAGTACAGTGTCCTGGCATCAGCACCTTGTCCCAGTGTGGGTGCTGCATCCTGGTGTGGGCATGGCATCCTGGCATGGGCACCTTGTCCCGGTGTGGGCACTGCATCCCGGCGTGGGCACGGCATCCTGGCATGGGCACCTTGTCCCGGTGTGGGCACTGCAAGCCTGCGTGGGTACCACGTCCCAGTGCGGGAACCACATCCTGGCGTGGGCACTGCATCCCAGCACAGCACCAGCATCGTTAGGGGTTTGCCCTGGGTCCGGATCTGAAATACACGGTGCTGAGCGTTGAAGATGGAGATACAGGCACAGAGTGAAATGAGTTTCAGGGATGCTTTTTTGGGTCTCTGTCTGGGACGAATGTGGTGCCCACCCAGTGGTGCCCATGGGGTTCCCACATTTTGCAGGCATGGGGCAGGGCTCAGTGGGGCACAGTGGCCCACACTGCCTGGGCTGCCTGCGCTCCTCTGCGCCTGCATTGGTTCTGGTGATGATGAGGATGCTGCAGGGATGCGAGGATGTGGGACAACAGCAGAAGGACTGATTTGGACACCTGGGTGGCTTGCAAATAAATGTGACTGCACCTCGCTTGAGCCATGGGGTGATCCAGCAAAGACCCCTCACGGGAGCTTCCAGGCTGACTTCAACCCCCCCAGGTCCTTCCCCACCTCTGCAACCACATTATTCTCGTGGAGCTCATGGGAGCTGGTCCAGGCTCGGGGCTCCTGGGCATTGCACGGAGCATACAACCATGTGTGAGCAGGTACCAGCCTTGCACGCAGCCTCCACAGCCCCAGAGGGACGGTGGCGGGTGTTGGGACAGGCAGTGGGATGTGCCGGCGGTGTCCAGAGCTGCCTCTTACTAATCCTTGCCGGCTGCGCTGCCAGAGGGAGCAGGAGGAACATCGATCAAGGTGTCACGTAAAAAAATAATTGGCAGTGACCCGCACCAGCTCCTGTTTGTGTTTAGGAGGAAAAAGGAAAAAACATCTGAGATGTGCCAAAAAATGGCAGAATATTCATCCAGTGGGCAAGGAGTGGACCTGCGAGATAAACATGGAGCTCGGCTGCATTTCCCTGCCGTGATGAGGACAAGATGTGGGAAAGGTGCTGAGACTGAGAGCAAGGGATTCATCCTCCCTGGATGGCACCTACCTCCCGCCGCAGCCGGTCTGTCCCTGGCGCGTGCCTCGGTGGGTGGCTCTGGTCCCACTGCGCCAGCAGCTGTTTCCATGGGTCACACTGCAGGGTGCAGAAATGTGCTGCTCTGCAAAAGGGAAAAAATTTTATTCTTTATGTTACGAAAACCAGGTGATCGCTCTAGCCAAGTGCAACCGCAGGCATTTCTGCACAGGATTTCGCAGCGTTTCTCTGCTGTAGCATCAGGTGTCTCCTCTCCAGCACGGCTCCCACACAACAAGATCAGGGGACACATATGTGGCTTCAGGAGCGGGTCCGGGACGTGTGAACTGATGCAAACCCCAAGTCTCTAAAACAGTCAGGTTGCGCAATCTCTCTTGGCTTGGCCATCGCTCGCTGCAGCTCAAGCACATGGCTGAAGCTCAAGCAGAACAGAGCCCCAGATGTTTCCAGCGCTGAGTGCCACCAGCTGCACCGTGGCGCTGGGAGATGCTTGGCTGCTTTCTGTCCACCCGGGATGGACAATGTCCCGACCTATGGGGTGGAAGGAACAAGAAGGAACCCAACTGTGGGGTTGACAACAGGGAATGATGCAGCCCAGCCCAAACTGCTCTTTTTCTGGCCATCACCCATGGGTTCAGCTGGCCAAGGCTGGTGTTTCCCAACCAAAGCATCGGTGCAGACCCTCAGTCTCGTTCCCCTCCCAGATTAGCCCTAGGGTCCCTGCCTGGCTTTCATGGGATTTTTCCGTGATTTCACCACCGCTGTGGAATTACAAAGCCATAATGTATTTATGTGAA
>NW_010122976.1:3520-13310 GCF_000699245.1 Pterocles gutturalis
CCCCCCCCCCCGCCAGTGCGACGGATGGGACAGCAGAAGAGGACGGTGACACTGGCTGGTGCAGCAGCACCTCCATCTCCATGCTCCTCCGTGGTTGTCTCCATCATTTTTCCTTGCATCCCTCCATAAATCCAAGGGAAAACAGGCTACGGATGCTCATCCCGGCTACTTGTGCCTCCCACCCTTTCCGATACATCGACAGAGTGACCGTCACCGAAAGCCACCTGCACCATGCCAGCAGGACGGCGTGGATGGTGGGGCTGCTCTCAGGGCTGCACGTGGGATTTGCAGGCTGTGGGGTCCATGAAATACCTTTCGGGGCTGAGGCCGTGCTCGGTTCCCCACTGGCTGCCCCGTCCTCCCTCCCCGCACCCTCTCTGACGGCGATTTTCCCCTGCTGTGTGTCTCTGGGCTCGCTCCTGTTTACGGAGATGGGAGTGAAAAGAACTGATTGATGACTTTGTTCCATCCCAAACACTTTGGGGAAGTTTGCATGGTTTCGGAGGCCGAGCTGGGAGCTGGGATTTCATTAAGCACTTGGCTCCCAACACTTCTCCAGGCACGCTCCCGGGGTGGTTAATGTTGTTTGGTTTTGTTTTTTTTTTTAAATCCTGTTTTTGCTATCCCAGGAGCTGGCCTGGCAATTTCCACGGTTTTGCAGGAGAACTTGGAGATGTGGCGAGCTCCGAACCACCGGCAAACCTTGCAGCCGCCGCAAGATTGTTTCGCTTCAACCCGCCTCCATCGCTTCAGCAGCACAAAAAAAATCACACTCCAGCTGCCTAAAAGCTTTGGAAAAAAGCCCAAAAAACGAACTACTGGAGTTTGTTTTGATTGTGAGCATGAGGATTTACGGGCTGTGGTTGGGAGAAAGGAGCAAGAAGGACCTCTCCCCTCTGGAAGGATTTACTAGGGAGTGAAAGGCTGGATAGTGGCTGAGCGGTGCTCAGCTCCACAGGCATTGTATAGGAAAAAGATGCAAAAAATTGCTGCAGAGTGGGGATGCCATGAAAGCCAGGAGCCAGGGAAAGGCTGATTTTAGCTCTGGAGGTCAGGAAAGTTTTTTCTGGAGAGGTGGAAAAGCCGGGAGCTGGGGGAAGGCAAGCGGCTGTGGCCATGCTGCTGGTGGGTCCGGCCGTGGGGTGAACCCCCAAATACCTGCTGGCACCAACACAACACGGCTGACCCCCCCAGCATGCCAAACGGGGGGTGTCCCCTGCTCTGTGACCACATTGGGAAGGAAAAGGGCTGTTCCCAGTGCTTTCACAGGACCTGGCAGTTATCGGAGCGCCCAGGGGCTGGTACCTGCATCCCTGCTGTGCACACAGCATCCAGACCCGCGTCACCTGGGGAGGGGTTCGGGGGTCACCGGGACATCCCTGACCACCAAAGGGTCCCACTGGGGTTTCCCTCCTGGACGCCGTGTCCATCCCTGCCATCTCTCCTTCCCCATCGCAGCTCAGAAGAGATGGGAGATGCTACGGGAGCACCAGGAGCGTCTTGATAGTGAATCCCTTTTTAATTACATTGCTGAGCTGGAAAAATTAAGATAAGCATTCTGGCTTGTTTAGAAACTCTCTGCAAGCTGGAGCAGGCCATTATTTTTGAGCCCTCCATAAGCAATGCACATCCCAGGAGCGTTACTTCCTCAGGGATGCTCGCAGGGCAGCATCGTGGTGCCGCGAGCTGGTACGACACCAATATTTGCTGGGGCCATCCCACCGGCTGATGTGGGATAGCAGCAGGGCCTGGGTTATTGCACAACATCGGATCAGCGATGGAGAGGCGGATGCAGAACATGACCGGGCGCGATGGGAACGCAGCGAGGTCCGAGCCAGGGCAGCGCCTCAACGGGAACATTGAAACCGCGGAGGAAGAGCAGGAGCAGAGCTCCAACCCACAGCTGTTTGCTTTAGCTCTGGACAGGCTTTTGTGGACAAAGACCATCCTGTGTCAAAGCACACGTTGCTTTGGGTAATTAATTGCTCCTGAAGAAATCCTTAATTTATTGCTCTCATTTACGGGCAGTAGCCATGGGCTCGGATGCTCCCTGGGCTGTGCACCAGCTGGGGGAGGGCAGCGTCCCACCCATGGGAGGGCAGCTCCCGGTCTCATCTGTGCCTTTTCCTCTGTGATTTTTTTTGCTATAGATCATGTCAACGTGGGCCAGTTGCAGATGATTTATACCAGCAAAGCACTGGCCAGTTTTTCTGGAAAAAGAAAATAAAATCCTGCCTGGCCTGCGAGTGTGCTGGGGAGGGCTGGGGTCTCGCAGCACCTGCGGTTTATCTCCCTCCTGCTCTGCAGGGATTCCTGTCCGATGTGCACCGGCAGCAGGGGCTGTGCGAACCGGAGCAGAGGATCCAATGTTGGCGGCTGTTGTGGTTTTACACAACCCGGCTTGTTCATCCTTCCTCCTCCCGGGGATGGGGAGAGAACTAAAGGGGTGAAGGGAGAAGTGACTCAGGGAGTGACATAAGAAAAATTTAATAACTAAACTGCAATAATACTGGAAGTAATAATATATACAAATATCCAAATGAGTGACACACGGTGACACTGCTCACCACCCTGTGATCAAGGCTCAGCCCGTTCACGGCCAATGATCCCAGAGCAGGGAGAGTCCCGACACCACAATCCCGGAATGGAGATAAGAGCCCGAGTGTCCGAGAGACTGAGACGACCCTGAGAGAGGGGTGACCCGGGGGGAGACAACCCAGAGCAAGAGAGAGAACTTCCAGCCAGAGCCTCCCCTCTCTCCTGGCCGTGCCGGGCATGGGATGGGACAGACCATGGGCCAGGCTGGGTCTCAGTCCTGACCCTGCGGTGGGATCCTGGGCTGGTCACGCTCCTCCTGCCCCTGCAGACACGGGCACAGCAAAACTGGAGCGCCAGGTTAAAAGGTGCTTTTTAACGTGTGGCTGAGCCTCTACTTGGGATGGGCAGAAAATGCACAAGGGATGGAGCCAGGCGGGTGGCTGGGACTCTTCGTTAACCCGTGCATAAATTTATTTCAAGTTAATTATTGCACTGAGCAACACGGAGCTGAGCCTGGGCTGGGGTAACCGGGGCCGATCCGCCTCCGAGTTTCAGCTCCAAAAGAGTTTGTCAGCATCCGTGCAAACGGATGGAAACACCTCCCCTTCCCGGAGCGCCTGTGGTCATGGGGCCAACCGGAGCCATAAAATATCTCACCACCTCGTGCATGGTGCTGAGGGCACGCTCAGAAAAGCCGAGCTGTGCCGAGATAATTCTGGCGCTGCCGGAATTCCCCCCAGGGAGGTTGTGGCCAGATCAGCTTTCGTCGGAGGGTCGAGGTGTGTTTGCCGGCAGCGGGGGCAGAGGCGTTTGGTGGGGGCCAGGCGCTGCTGGAGGGAAGGGCTGGCAGCATCCTGGTGTGAGCATCTTGGACCCGCTGAGATGGAAACAGCTGGGAGCAGGGTGGGAAGGCAGGATGTGAGATAAGCTATTCCCAAGGGAAACTTGATGCAACTCCTCCCTGGGAGACCAAATCCAGCCGGGGGGAGATGTCAGCACCGATGCTCATCCCAAGGGACACCAGGGTCCCATGGTGCCAGGGCTCTGCCAGGAGCAGGCTTATTGTGGGAGGGTAAAAACAGGGTGGGGGAACGGAAATTATATTCCTCCATGTTATTTGATTAATCATTAATGGCATTTCTCTGCACCAAGCCACCGATCCTTTCCTCAAAGTGGTCATATCCCCATGGGAAGCTCCCTCAAGCATTTTTAATCCTGGAAAACTGCTCAGAGATACCAAACATGGGGGAAGGATGTGCCAGGGAAATATTTTCCTTGCTTCTCGCCCCCACAAGCCCTGGGTAATGCTGCCAAGGGTCCCACGGGGCTTTCGGCTCTCACCTCTCCTGCAGGAACCGGAGGAAGCCAGCCCTTGGGTCTGGTCTGTGTTTGGGAAGGAGCATCCTTGAAACATGGTCTTGGGGCACAGGATCCAATTTGGGAGCATGGAGAGAGGAGGATGTTTGGTGGTTGGAGCAACACGATGGGCAGGTCCCAGAGGGAGTGAAAAAAAGGCACGACAAGGAGAGCAACTAAAACCCATCCAAAAACAAGGGCAAAATTGTTCATTTCCATGGGTTAGTCAGAATGAAAACATTGGGATTTCATAATTTCTTCCAGCTCAAGAAAAAATACCCACTGAGGGCAGCAAAAGCCCTGGCTGGGTGAGTGCGTGCCAGAGCCGATGGTCCCTCCATCGATGCTGGGGGGGCGGGATTTTCCTCTTTTTTGGGGGACAGGAGCATCATGGAACTGGGGTGCCGGGTGAGAATTCCCAAATAAATCCCCCCAGCTGGGGTTTCCAGCCTGGGCGAGGAAGCGAAGCTGCTGTGGGCAGATGAATGGTGGGTGGAGCGGTGATGGATGTGTGCATCCCGATTTTATGGATGGCAGCGAGTGGACAGGGCTCGGCACAGAAGCCCACTGTGTTTTCTAGAGCTTGACTTCAGGGTTTGGTCTTAGGCTGATAAATTCGGTCTTCTTTCTTTTCTAGTTTAGAGATGGAGAACAGGGATTGGACTCTGGTTGAGATGTTCTAGTGGAAGATGGAGGAAAGACCCTGAGAGCTGCTGCTTTGTGTAGGAAGAAGTAAAATTTGGGGAACTTCTGGGCAGGATGCTCTGGAGATCTGGGCTCCCTGGCCAGTGGGGTCCTTGTCCTTCATAGAATAATAGAATCACAGAATGGTTTAGGTTGGAAGGGACCTTAGAGATCATCTAGTTTCAACCCCTCCTGCCATGGGAGGTCTCACCATCCTCACTGGGGCCAGGACTGGGATGTCCAGTGTGATGTCCTGGGCTCAGCAACACCAGGAGCACCAGCCAAGGTGCTAAAAGATGGGAATTGCAGCGGCTTTGAGCACCGAGAGCATCACTGTCCGATGGCATGATGCCCCCGGAGAAGGGCTTTGGAGTATCTGATATATGGAGCTGAATCAGAAACAATACTTTATTTCACCAAGAAATGGCCCAAAGACAGAGTTTGCCAAGATATCTTGCCCAGTGGGCAGGAGAGATCCCTCCCTCTGTTTTAAACAAAGACTTTTCGGAGGGGAACGGGATGACCCAGCTTATCCCCAGGAGGGACAGCAATTATCATCCCTCTTGGCAGGCTCGGCGGAGCGGCGGGGGGGGGGGGGGAGGGAGGAACAGGAGCCGCTGATTTATCCCCGGTGACTGCGGACCTTCAGTCCTCTGCCTTTTGCTGCAGAGATTTTGGGGAATTCAGGGTGATGCCCCACTCCGGACCCATCCGTAGCCTCCAGCCAGAGGTAGCACCGTGCCGCATGCGACCCCAGTTTTGTTCTATAATGAGAAGGATGAAAATTTGGAGCTCCACCACCCTTTGACTTGTGAACTTTGGGTAAGAAGAGAAGCCGTTCCAGAGGTGAGCTCATTTCTAACCCCGGGAAATGACTTCATGGCCGCTGGTATTTACTCACAAAAACACCGCATGTCAGATGTCCCTGACTAGACTTTCTGTTTCGAGTCCAGCATGAGACAAAAATTTCCTTGGACGAGCTGCTCCTGAGACAATTCAAGGCTTGGAGGAGGAGGAGAAGAATATTGGAAGGAATATTAAGAAAAAAAAAAATCAACATTAAAAACTCTGAAGTCATGAGGTTTTTCTGAGCAAAGGGGAATTTTTGGACAACCAGCCGGGCAGAAACACCTGCCTGGGGTGAGGGTGCTGGGGCGAGGGTGCAGGCGGTGGGTGCTGCTGTGGGATGGTTCTGCTTGAAGAAGAGCCATCGTTACCCCCTGTAATGGTAATAACCAGCAGCAGGAGTTTTTCTCTTGAAAAGACAAGTTTTTCCCTTTTTTATGAAGCCAAGATTCTGGTAGTGATTTATTAGGAGACAGGACAGCAGGTTCCCTGCCCTGCGTTTGCACTGGGTTAATGGAAATTCTATCCCGTGCCGCTTTCCTTGCATGAGATCCCGAATTATAGGGGATGTCCGATGGAAAAACACAGAGCTTGTGCTTTTTTCAAAGTTTTTTCATGCAAAAAATTGCCGCTGGGACTGTGCTACCTGCTGTGGTTTTCTGGTTTGTGTTTTTTCCAGCATCCTGGGATGATCCGTATGGATCTGGGGAGAAAAGCCCAGTTTGGGGAGCCTGGGGATGCTCTTGGCTCCCTGTGACCCAGCGCTGGGCTGAGCTCCGGGGATGTACCGGGGCAGCATCCCAAAAGGAGAGGATTTCGGAAAGAGCCGAGCCGGGGTGTATGGAAAGAAGCCCTGCCTGCCAGCGCTATTTCCTAATCCTGGGGACCAAAAAAACCCTCTGATGGTTAAACCAGCATTCAGAGAGTCAGCTGAAGGCTGCTGAGCAGACAACATCCAAGCTGACCTTTGAGATGAGCAAAAAAAAAATTTTTTTTTAAAAACTGAAAACACAAGGGGGTTACTGTGCAAATGCCGGAGAAAAATAGTCATTTTAATAAGGGACCCCGCCCTTAAAATAAGACTAATTGCTAATGCATGCCCAGGACATTGCTGCGTGATGGCATGCTAAAAAAATCCTCTCTGAACCGGGACCAAAGGTTTTGTTGTGGCATGAGTGAGGCTTACAGTTCCCGAGAAAAATCCTCTCCTTGCCTTGCGTCATACAGTCGGGGATGGAGAGGACATTTCTAGACAAGAAGAAAACCAGCCGGCAAGGAGAACAAACAGGGAACACATTTCTGACGCGCTATTTAATTGCTTTCGTGCAGGTGCAAAGAGCTAAATGAAAGGAAAAATCTGAATGGACATGCGGGGCCGAGTTAATCTCGGCTTTAAGCAGGAGCCTAAAGCCAGAAGGAGGTGGCTGCTGTAATAAACAGGCTTCCACCCAACTCCTTTGTGGGTTTGGTCTTTTTTTCCACCCCCCAGGGACCAGGCTGGTGCTCCGGCTTTGGGGATTCAGCCAGAATCCAGCAGGATCGGGGGGCTGGTGTCCCCACGGAGGGATGTCACTGATGGCAGCTGTTAAACAGCTTTAAAAGTGGATCTTGCAGGACGATGTCGCTCCCAGCTCCTGAGGGCACATTTTGGGTGGAGGGCTGGCAGTGCCGGTGGTGGGTCTTGCTTTTCTCTTTCCCCTCAGATGTAGAGGAGTTTGGATGTATAAATCACCCTCTGCGGCTCTGAGCAGAGATTTCCAGCCTGGTCCCTTTCGCGGTTAAACACAGAAGTGATGGAGGGTTTAGTGGACTCGGACGGATGGTGATGGTCCAGCGCCTGCAGCATCTTGAGATCTGGTCTCTCGGCCTCATAGTTTGATTCTTAAACCCACAAAAGGGAAAAAATCTGGGTTTGGGGTTTTTTTTTTTGTTGTTGTTGTTGTTTTTTTGGTTTTTTTTGCTGTGTCCAGGAGCACTCCTGCAAGCAGAGCAGCCTCAAAGATGGTGCAACCCCTGCTCAGAGCTCAGATATTTCCTAATAAGTGGGAATAAATGGGAATAGGTTTAATGATGGAAAACCTCCCATCCCAGATAGTGAACATCATCGTCCTGGGGAGCAAGGCAGAGCCACTGCTTCCAGCCTGGGACCTGTGCTCCCCCTGTATGTGATGTACTTCTTAATTTAATAGACTGGGAGATGTGAAGGTCTGTTTACATGTAATTAAAGTCCCCACAATGTTTGCCGGTGCTGGGGCTTGGGGCTGGCCCTCTGTCACCCCCCAGCTCTTTTCCTTTCGCTGGCCGGAGGAGCAGGGTGTCCTCGGTTTCCCTGCCTGTCCTTGCATTGCCCATCATATTTTTGAAGCTCTTGTGAGCTCTTTGTCCCTCCCAGGTTTTTTCATGACGCACATCAAGCTCTCCCTGTGTTATTCTGCAAGAAATACAAAAAGAACAAGGTGGGAACTGATAGAGTGCAGGAAAAAAAAAAAAGCATTCATTAAAATGGCAAAATGGCCTAAGTTTCTCCTTATTAATTCCCTCCTTCCAGCATTTCCAGTCCAGGCACGTACCTGTGTTCATCCGTGATGCTCCCACGGACCCGTGTGGTCCAGGAGCATCGCCGGGGTGCGTGTGTGTGTCAGTGTGTGCTGTGAGTCTCCTGGTTGTCTGAGCAACGGGATGTTCATCACTAACTCCGGGGATAATTAACTCATTTTCCTGTATTTATAGAAAAACTGATGCAGGGAGTGTTGGCACTTATCCCTGATGGGGCCACATTTGGCTCCAATATCTTGAATTTGGGCCATTTCTTGCAATGCGGCGGCTTTGTCATCCTCCTCGCTGCCTGCTCATTAAGCCTAAAATCGGGCAGCTCGTTAAGCCCGCCAGGGCAGGGGTGCCAGCCCCTGCCTGGGGGTGAAACACCGGCAGCTGTCAGGGCTGGGCAGCCCGTGGGTGCCCACCTCTGCGTGCCCCGCTCTCGGTTTGCCGGCAGAGGGGAAATTTTTTTTTATCATGTTTTTATCAGCATCACCATCTCCAGATGCCCGCGGCTGCCTGTGCTAAAACCAGCATAGCTCCCGGCTTGGCGGCTGGAGAGAGGAAATTTTGCTGTTTCAAGGGGTTTGTTGCAGGGACGTGATGCAAAGACGCGCTGGAGCATCCTGACTGGGCGCCGTGGCGGTGGGAGAGCGGTGGGGAAGTCAAGGCATGCGGACGGCAGGTATGGGACAAATCCAGACCTTGACATGGCTTTCCCCTTGTTTCTCCCCAAAAAGTGGCTCAGTACTTTTTACCTGCTTTATTTTTACCTGTTTTTTCTTTTTACTGCTTGCTTGTTGGGTTGATTTTTGGGCAGGGAGCGGGGCAAAGGCGGCCAAGGGGCTGGCTCTCAGGGGCTTGGGGTGTGGGTGGGGGGCTGGAGGAGCACGGCTTGCTGTGGGGGACCATCACACTGCTCATCACCCCCCATGTTGGTGTGTTTCTACCTTCACCTCCTCCTCCTGCTTTGCCTCCCCAAGACAAAGGGCTGCCAGCGCCGTGGGACAGGCATGGGACAGGCTCAGCTTGGGGACACCTGCTGCCAGGGCTTTACCCCCACCTCAATGGTGCTGCCCGGCTCCTGGGAAGGTCCAGGCTCCTAAATGCCACCATGACCCTCTCTCAAGAGCCGCTGTTGGTTTCCAGACAGCACAGGACCCATCTCATCACCTCCCGGCCACCCCCAGGTGCTCCCACCCACGGCCCCAGATCTGGTGCTGGACATGGAGGTGGACCATTAAGGTTTAAGACACTAAAAGGGTTTCTAAAAAGCTGAGCCTGGCTTGCAAAGCCCCTTTGGAAGGATAAGTCCTTGAACCGAGCCAGGCTGCCCTGGCACACGCTTTGCCAGCTCCAGTGTGACCCATTCCCGGCCGGGTGTTGGCGGGCAACGGCTCATCCTGTGGTCCTGGCCAGTGACTGCGCTTCCCAGCTGCTCAACCGCCTCGTAAGGAGCTAAAAATGTGTGTCTGTGTGAGCAATCACTATAGCTACGGCCGGGGTTAGCCAAAGAGGGCAGTTGGGCAGTGTCACCACGACCGTGAGGGGACAGGCAGGGTCAGGCAGGGAGCTGATGGTGCCTCTGGTGCAGATGCCACCGTCTCCCCATCTCTCCTTATATCAAAGCTGCAGCACACGGCACAGCCCCTAAGAGGGGGTTCACTTTCCTGCTTGTGTTTCGGCAGGGAATGAGTGACGAGCAGCTCCCCGTATCTCCCCACCACCCCGCCGCGGATGGGGACACCAATGCTTCAACCCCTGGCTGCCCCGAGCACTGGGTCGAGCCCCGGTTCACGCAAGCGGCAAAGGTCCGCGTGGTCATCAC
>NW_010122976.1:13363-17794 GCF_000699245.1 Pterocles gutturalis
AGAGGAGGAAATCCCACGTGCGGCTGCTGATCCTCAGCCTGGCGCTGGCCGACCTGCTGGTGACGGTGGTGGTGATGCCCCTGGACGCGGCGTGGAACGTGACAGTGCAATGGTACGGAGGAGATGTCTCTTGCAAGCTTCTCAACTTCCTCAAGCTCTTCGCCATGTACGCGGCCGCCCTGGTGCTGGTGGTCATCAGCCTGGACCGGCACGCTGCCGTCCTCCATCCCTTCTCCCGCGCTCGACGCCGCAATGGGCTGCTGCTCTGCGCCGCCTGGGCCAGCAGCGTGCTCCTGGCTTTGCCCCAGGTACGGATCGGTGGCCTCCTCGGGTGGTTTGCCCAGCCTAGGGTGGTTTTGGAGATGGGCGTCTCCATCCCTTGAACACTTGGAGATGTTCAAGGCCAGGCTGGATGAGGCTTTGAGCAACCTGGGCTGGTGGGAGATGTCCCTGCCTATGACAGGGGGGTTGGGACTCGCAACCCATTCTGTGATTCTATGATCCTGGCAGCCCCAACAGGTCCATCCCAATCCCGAGGCTCCACCACCACCAGATTGGCTTTGCTGAGCGAAGCGGTGGGGTTGCTGCGTTGAGTGCTCAGCGCTGCGTTGCACCTTCCTTGTAGCACCCGTTCATTGCAACACCATCAGGGTGTTACACTAAGGGCTGGGAAAAAATTGTCCCCACTGTTTTTTATTCCTGATGCACATGGTTATCTTAGAATCACAGAATCATAGAATCATGGAATAGTGTGGGTTGGAAAGGACCTTAAAAATCATCTAGTTCCAAACCCCCTGCCATGGGGAGGGACACCTTCCACTAGACCAGGTTGTTTCCCCTAAAAATGCATCACTGCACCACTGCAAAACACATTGGAGCAGACCAAGACAACCCTGGGAAGTTCCTGACCAAAATAACATTTGGTATGGCCAGAAAATGGGATTTCAGAGCCGTCAGATCCCATCCATCCTGGCCGTCACCATGAGTTAGGTGCCCGGAGCGTCTCTCCCAGTCTGACAGTCCATGCCCAGCCAGGAGCATCTGCAGGACATGGTGCCCTGAAGCCTTTTTGAATTATTCTGTGGTTCTCCATTTCAGCTTTTCCTCTTCCACCTGCACACGGTGCCAGGAGTGAACTTCACCCAGTGTGTTACACACGGGAGCTTCCGAGCACACTGGGAGGAAACTGTCTACAACATGTTCACCTTCACCACCCTCTACATCACCCCCCTGAGCATCATGATTGTGTGCTACATCCGCATCATCTGGGAGATCAGTAAGCAGCTAAAGATCAATAAAGGTAAGCGGGTCCCAGCCCTTTAGTGTCCACATGGTCCTGTGACCGAACCTGGTCCATCCTGGAGTATTGTTGGGTCTGTCCCAACACCCTTTGAAGGACAACCCAACGAAGGGGTTCTACACAACCTTCTTGACCCCCCTCTTTGCTGCCTTCTGCTTCCTGTGGGCCATGGAGCAGACCATGAGATGGTCTCCCCTCTCTGGCAGAAGCACAGTCATGGATGGTTATGTTCTCCTGGTTTTCTCCAGCCATCTTTTTGACTCTCTCTGGCAGGTTTGATAAGAAATCAAAATGACCACATCTCCAAGGCACGCATGAAGACTCTCAAGATGACCATTGTGATCGTTGCCACCTTCATCATCTGCTGGACCCCATACTACCTCCTGGGCTTGTGGTACTGGTTCCAGCCAGCCATGATCCAGAAGATGCCGGAGTATGTCAACCACAGCTTCTTTCTCTTTGGCTTGCTGCACACCTGCACTGACCCCGTCATTTACGGACTGTACACCCCCTCCTTTCGGGAGGACGTGCAGTTGTGTCTCAGGGGCATTGAAACAGCCATTTCCAGGCACGAGAGACACAAACCCGTCTCGGTCACAGAGAAGAACGTCAAGGATGGTGCTGGAAATGGTGGAGTGGCATCAGGGGGCTCCAATGGGACAACTGTCAACACGGTTTGCTGAAGAGACGTACCCACAAGGGGACAGGAGGCACAGCTTTGGGGGGTGCTTCGTCCCATAGAATCATTCTGGAGACTGGCAAAAGGAGGTTTGCCACCCAAATGTGGTGGGTGGTCTCTGGCCACAAACTGTGGAAGTGTCTCCTGCCTGTACTCAGGGTGAAAAACACTTAGGGGTAGTTATGGTCATTCCTCCATATTCCATCAGCCCCGTGACAACCAGAAAGTCATGGGTTTTGTACCCTGTGCATGCTCTAGCCCTGATACTGGGATCAAGAATCTGCCACACTTCCAGCATCAACCCCTGGGAGGAGACATGCTGGCTCCTCCCTGGTCCAGGGCCATGTCTGCTGGGGTGGCCAGTCTGTGAGTGCCCTTCGCACCTACACCCAGGTGTGGAGCTGCAAGGATGTGGAGTGCTAAGAGGTGTCACGCCGAGGGGCTGCAAAGGTGCCATCACAGCCCTTAGTCTGTTTTCTCCACCCATTGTAGGAAAAGCTCTTTGGAAATTTCAGATCTCCTGGCTCAGAGACTGCCTGGTTCTCCTACGGCCACGTGCGAAGCCATGGGAAGGATTTAGATCTTTGGGAAGTGACTAATGTAGGGTCATTATCCCTCCCAGGCTGCCTCCATGGTGGAGATGGAGGGGCTTGGGCAAGAGGGGTATGGAGAACCACAATGGGATGGGATGGGATGGGATGGGATGGGATGCAGTGGAACAGGGTTTCTTCTCCCTTTTGGACACAGCCGGAAGGGAAAACAGTCCCTGGCACGCTGGGGGAGGTAGGAACACATCCTTACGTAGCAGCTCTCTAGGACACAGGGTTGACCAGGAGAGAATATGTGGGGTTAGGTGAGAACCAGACCCAACAGTGCCCAGCCCCTCGTGACCTGCTTCTGTCCCCAGCCCCTCTCCAGGGCTCTTGGACCCCACCCAGCCCCGAGCAGGGTGGGTGCAGCCGCCCCGCAGGTGGTGCTGGGGTGTCCCAACGAGGAAGGTGATGGGAAGCACCTGTGGGTGGAGGAGCTCATCAGCACCCATAGGGGCCAGCTGGGGGCTGGTGGTCTTTGGCTGCACTGTGAGGGTGAGGAGGTTGCTGGAGAGGATTGGCTGAGCTGTGCTGAGTAAAATGGATTTGTTTTTTGCTTTTCACCAATGTGCCAGAAGTTGCTTGTGAAGGTGGGAGCCTCTTCTCTGAGTGTGGGTTGAAGAGGTGGCTTTATTCAACTGTGCTGTTCCCTTTTGTGCCATTAGAAATAGTGGATTATTTACTTGTCTGTGATGTGCTGATTGTTGTTAGATGCATTTTTTGCTTTTGAAGAGAGATTCAGTTTGGAGCCAGGTGGAGTGTTTTTGTTTGGTTGGTTGGTTGGTTTTGTGGACTCTTTGGGCAGCTCATGAGCTCTGTGGCTGCTGCAGCTTTGAATGAGCATCTGGACTTTATCAGGCTGAAAGAGATTTGTTTTAAAAACAGTTCTTAACTTACTGTGGCTGCGTGCGTAGGGAGGATGGGAGGCGGCTCCCTCCAAGAAAGCAAATCTTCTTTGGGGTCTGAGGGGGCTTTCCCAACCCTGTCTCCAAGAGGGGATGGATCCCCATCAGTCAGAAAGGATCTGGACTGGTCTCCTAGAGCCCCAACTAACAAATTATTAAAATTGGACAGGTGGCAAGTGGTGTTTGTATGTTGGCCGAAGCTGGGCGGTGAGGATGTGGGGAGACACAGTGATGCCAAGCTATGGACGGGCATCAGATTCCTCCCTTTCCCCACGCTCAGTATCATTTATGCTAAATAAGGAGGAAAAAAAAAAATTCAGTTAGAGCTGCAGGAGCTCAGACCGGCCGGTGGGGATTAGTGTGGGCTCTTTAGAAAGCATCCAAAGTCTACTGAGATGCGTAATCGCCGTTTGGCTTTCCTGGGCTCATTCTGCTCAAGTTTAATTACACAATGCTAACAGGAGCGGGGCTCGCCGCTGCCAGGCTGGCTCGGCTCAACCAGTGCAAATAAGAGTTTCTTGCAAAGTAGGATGGGAATGAGTCGCAGTAGAGGAAGCGAATTTATTCATCAGACACTCATTTGGTCTCTGTTTATATTGCTGACGATGGCTAATGGGAGGCAGACCTTGAAGGTGTGTTGACTTTCTGGCAAGCCTCAAATAAGCAGGAAAGCGTCTTTAAGCTCCTAAAAAATTGGGATGCTGGCGAAGACACGTACCTCGGCCCTTGCGGGAAGCGTGACACATCCCTCAGGATGCTCACTGGCAGGGGCTGCTCCTTCTGCCTGCCTCTCGATACCGTCCCTCTAGTTGCTGGTGCTCAAGGCTGGTATTTTGGGAGGGTGGGCAGGGTGCCCAAAGTGACAGATTTTATTGTAAAAGGAAAATGTCTCTGGAAGATTTTTGCATCGCTCACTGGGAGCACAAAACCTGGAGCCTTGCTCCTCTTTCTCTCTCT
>NW_010122977.1:0-25556 GCF_000699245.1 Pterocles gutturalis
AATTATATAATTATAAATGTATAATTTACATGTATATATATAAAATGTATAGAATTCTTAAATTCTGTAAGCTCTTTTGGAAAACCCATGTTGATCTCAAACCAATTAAGGGGCATATTAAGATGTATCAGTGCTTAAATGAATATAATTAGGTGGAAGGATGAATGATAGAAGAAAAGAAAGTACTAAGACTGACGATAACAGGACTCAGGCAAGGAATACTTCTCATGAAAAGAACAGCATGAATTTAAATCTGGCTATTTTAAATCTCTAAATGAAGTACCATATTGGTAGTAACACATCCTTGGGGGTTTGGGAATCTATAGTATATACAAGTATGCACCCATGTTATTCAGTAGAAGCTATTGTCATTTATAATACAGGTAAAATACAAAAAAAAAACAAAAGGAAAAGCTTAGTTCACTGATTTAGGCATTTCTGGAGGCACGGTGCTCTTCTTCAGCCTATATTTGGGTCTGTCCCTTTTAATTGGGTTATAAAAATTGCAGTAATTATAGCCTAGGATCTGGTCTATTTTACTCTCTTCTAAGGATGATATAATAGTGACCTACCTGTGTCCAGAACAGTGACACAGAAAGTGGGTACCTCGTGCTCCAGGGACCTCTCAAACTGACATGGACTGATTTGTTATACCCAGAAGCTAACTACCAAGTTATGAGCCATCTTGAGTTTTCACTTTGTTAGTACATCTCTTGCAGCTGGACTCGTGAGCAGATGAGCAAGCAGGAATCATGGGTCCAGGCAGAATCCAGTTCTAGCCTAGTCGATAATGCTATAAGCAAAAATGAGATTTCTGTCTAGCTTCCTAGAAGATGCATGTATGTTGCACATATATTTTCCTTTGTATTTTAGAAAAGAAGTTCTGGATTGAACAACTCGTGTCCTTAGACTTCTCTGCTTCCTACTTAACATTGTTACACCAGGCCTGTTTGTGCAATGGCTCAGCTTTAGAAACATCTTGTGTGTTCTTATTTATAAATGGATGATAGATCAACAGATAAAGCTGACGGGAACCTCTGAGAGGGCAGATTGAAAGGAGCCCAGGAGCATGACATGCTTTAGCCACAAGACAAAAGTGGGGCCTCCCCTGACATATGATGCTGAATCAATCGTAATACTGACCACATTCAATATGGAAAGATCTAATATTTGACTGCCTAAACCTGGGTTACAAAAAGCCAGATAAAGTCACCCAGTAAGAGCAAACTTTTTGAGCATGTGTGAGAGATCAAACTAAACACACAAAATGCTTTCAGGCTATCTATTGAAGCAGTTAATAATATGGATGTTTTCCAAGTTATGCAGTCTGGGAATAGCTTATTCTTTGCTTAGAAAAAAACTGTTGCAGTTCCTCTATTTACCTTTCAGTACATTTTTCAGCATAGTGACACATGAAACTGGAGATGTAGCTGTTTAATAAAAGTATCAGAAAATTGTGAGAAACTGGGTAAAAAAGCTTGTAGCTTAGAAAAAGAAAGCACTAAGTTCTAGGAAAGTTACTCAAAAATTAGAGGTCAATTTCAGAGGTGATTTTGTCCAATTCCCTTATATTGTCAAAAAACCCCAAAAATTGCTAGTGTGCTAAAATGAAAAAGTTTGGAGAAGTTGAGGAGAAAGAAGAAACTACACAAACTTTGCTTCTGGAATCCAACAAGTGAAAGTTTAGATGTGTTGCTGACTGAAATGTACATACGTCTGAAATGTATGACACCTAAACAAAGAGGGAGAAATATTTAAAATAAAGAGAAGTTGGCAAAAGAACAAAGGATTCTAAACCAGTCATGGATAAACTTATGTGGATTTAGCAGAAAATTCCTAATTGTTACTAATGGAAAGCCAAAGAATCAGTCAAAGAGGTGAGGAAAAAACCTAACTAGTTTGAAGTAAGATCTGGATGCATTAACAGAGAAAATTACTTTAATGTTGTTTATGAGAGTAGCATGCTGATTTAATGACTCGGATGGATCCTTCAAGTTCTCTTGAAAGTGGATGCTATTCTCTTTAAGAGATAAGTAAACTTTTTCCTATGGGTGTCCCAATTCATCTACAAAGAACAGTTAAAAGGAGACAGAATTTGCCAGAAATGCAAAGAAAGGGTCCTTACTGTCCAGAAGACTTGAACACAATGTTTTAGGTCTGTTAGAAGATCAGAAAATATTGGATCCTTATTTTAAAGAAGAAAAGGTTCCTCCTGTCAGTCTGTCATTACCTCATGTAGAATAAGTGTAATGCACTATATTTGGTTTTAGAGGTTAAATGTACTTCATCAGTGTTTATTTAAAACATGTAATTTTCTTAAATATGCCACATCAGTTCACCAGGACTGAGCTTCAGATATTTTGAACACAGTCCAGAGTGTTGTTGATTGATCCGGGTTTTACTGAAATTCAAGTCCACTTCACATAGGTAGTCAGAATCATTCATGGTATCTAGAGAAAGCCTAATGGAAAAGATTTACAAATATGATTAACAGACCTGGGTTTTTAAGTACATAAAGCTGTATAGCTATGGGTCTCATATCATGTCAGTTGATGGTGATATTCCTGCCAGATGAGCATACGCTTTTGGTACAATGGGCTCCTGAAGTGTTAATTTGTAAAAAGGATTTATTGTAAATGTTACCACACAAAGTACAAACTTTAAAAAAATCTGTTTAACTGGACTACACAATGAAGAAAAATAGCAGGTAATTTAAAAATCTGTTGATTTAACCAGATGAAGTATCCTTGCCACACATTTAATTGAAGAAGTGAAAGACCTCAAGGTTTTCTTTCTGCTTCATTTGCTTCTCATTTTTCTGCATAGAGAAAAAAAAAGAATAAAAAGAGAACACGCTTCATAGATCCCAGCATAGATATTACAGAGTACATAAAAGAGACACTCAAGGGCAGGTTGTTTGCCAAGCAACACGTTTTGCAAAACCAACAGTATTTTATCTTTCCTGAACTTATGATGATAATTTGACCCCAAGCTTCCCTCTCAAACTCTTTCAAACAGAAATTTGTAACCACAAAGGACAGCAAGAAGAGTCACAGGTCTTTTAGTGTTGTGAGAGAAAAGGTAGATAGGTAATGAGAAACGCAAATGAATTAATTTTAAGAGTGAGACGATTAATATTCACAGCAGAAAGAACTCCTCCACTTTTCTGAGGCAAAGACAATTAAAGTCCCTGGCATTTAGCTCTTCATTTGAATTTAATGACAATGCAGTTGGTTTAAACCTTTCTAGAGGACATATGTTAGGTGTAAACAGTATCCTGAGTCCTGGAATTAAAATTTGGTTCACCACAGAGTGTTTGGGAAAACTTCATTTGGCTGATGGGAGTCCTGTAAGACAGTAGCCAGGATGTTTGAGGGTAGCTGAACACAAAACAGCAAATTTCCTGCAAGTGAAAAATAACCTTGAGAACACATGGGGTGCAATTAGTAAACCAGCAGAATCTGGTGCATTTCTGTGTGTACTGTAGAATAATCCCAACTGCAAACGTGTTATTTTGAGATGCACAGTCCTAAAATTAAGTAGGTTGTCCAAAACATTGATACAGTATTAAAAGTTTCCTTTTGACATTTGGGCATGTCTGACCTCATCCATTCCACACTGGTGCTGTCTTTACCAAATCCAGAATAATAATACAGATATTCAGAGTGTAACAAACAGTAAAAAGCTTTGAATGGTTCACAAATGATGCAAGAATTCAAAAGTATTAACTTCATGAGAACAATCTACTAAGGGTTGGTTTCTTTGTTTGTTTCTTAAATGAATAGAAAGTTATGGTCACCATTTTTAAATAATCCTTCTATTAGAGCCCTTCCAACTCAACTCACAGTTAAACACTTATTCTCTGTTTTTGGTAATTTGTTGCTACAAGATGAATCCTCATATACTAGTGGATATAATACTGGGAGGAGTTACAAACTATAAGATAAACTTTTCTTTTTTAATAATTTTCTAAATAAAGGATCTCCAATTAGTGCTTTATTAGATTAAAACAATAATAATAATAAAGTACGTTTCTTTTGCAGAGAGGTATTAATTACGGGTTTAATCCAATGACAATGAGAAGACTCATCATGGATAGATCAGGTTCTAGGATAATTCACTGCATTTAATGAGTGTAAACTTACACTAGCCATCATATGAATAGTGAGAAGTACATATATATACAACCTTCAGAACAGTGAAAACAATTTATACAATATGTGACTTGCACAGGATGGAAATTAAGTTAACTAGCCGTTTCACGAGTACTGGGAAATAAGCCTGCGGAATTGCAAGGAAGACAAAAGAGGTGATGTACAACTAGAGATTGTAGTGCCACTCCTTTCTCCTCAGGGGAGGGCTCCTCACAGTATTTCCCTGCTCCAGTGTGGGGTCCCTTCTCATGGGAGAGTCCTTGACTAACTGCTCCAACGTGAGTCCTTCCCACACGGGGTCACAGTCCTCTGACAACCTCTTGGCTCCAGCACAGGTTTCTTCAAAATTCACAGCCCCCTTTGGGCACAACATGGAGTCCTCCACAGCTACATCTTCTCATGGGCTCAGCACCCACAAACACCATCACTCTGAATGTCCCACCCTTCCTCTTTCCCACAGCTTTATATGCTGAGCATGATGTCTTATGGTATGGAATATCCCTTTGGTCAGTTGGGGTCAGCTGTCCCAGCTGTGTCCCCTCCCAGCTTCTTGTGCACCCCCAGCTGCTCGCTTGTGGGGTGGGGTGAGAAGCAGAAAAGGCCTTGATGCTGTACAAACATTGTTCGACAATAGCTAAAACATCCCTTTGTTGTCAATACTGTTTTGGTCACAAATACAAAACTTAGCACCATACAGGCTGATACAAAGAAAATTAACTCTATCCCTGCCAAAACCAGTTCACAAGGAAATGCAATGGTTTCTGCACAGGATAGCAAGTACTAGAATAGATGCACTCCCAATGGAATTGATTAGGCTACATCTGTATACAGGGGCTAAAACATCTAATGGTTTTGTGAAAGATCATGAAGTGATGGATATAGTCTTTTAATTATCAGTTTTGCAGGTGTGGGAGAGTCTTAGCAAACGCAAATTGAAAAAAAGACCTGTTCTTGTGTGAGAGTTCAAAAACATAAATTGCTAGCAATATTTTTTCTCTAATAATTAATAATTTATATTTCCATAACAGGACATATTTTTCTAGGAAATATATTGGATGTTTTCAGAAACTACAGGAAGTTAGTTTTCCATTACTTGTATATCTTTTAGTATTAACATCTGACAGCTGGCTGCCACTTCAGAGTTAATAAATCTGAGAGTATGTTTGTAAGTATATTTTAGTTAAATATTTCATACACTTGCTTGTAACAAATTTATAGAGTAAGTTACTTACATTCCCATCTATTTAATGAGGAAATATATATCCATATTTCAGCAGATATGGGTATTTTTAAAGACACAATACTCATTTCCAACTGAAGTTAAGTGGGAATTATATGAGAATTGATGTTCTTGTCACTTAGAACCAGGAGAACTTTATAGTGTATCTAATAAAACACTTAAATTTAAACTGAGGAGACAAAGAATGGACATTTTAATAGGAAAATCAAAGATAGAAAGAGAAGGAGGGTAAACTGCTTAGTAAATACATAATGAAAGGTACACATTTTGAAGCTATTAAGTGGTGGAGATTTCACCCTATTTTTCAGTTTTATGCAATGCAGTTTTGATTATTTACTGTTAAAGTTTTCACTTCAGAATATCCATTTCCTTGATTTCATTTGTTGTTTCAAGCAATGTGACTGCAAGATGAGCAATTAGTTGCTGAATACTTCACCAGCTTCTCATGCAAAAGCAACATTTTTTGAGATTTGGTCACTGTTTTATGTTAATGTGCAAGATATTAAAAAACAAGTGACCAGTCTCCTCCCAGAATTTCTATAAATCAAAATCTAACTAAATAACCATTTTGCAGTCCTAATTGCAGAAAATATTTATTTGTGTGCATATTTTTATTCAGTATAGCACTCAAACACATGCTTAAAGCTATATTCATTCCTAAGTTCAACTGGTTTCTGTATGGCAAAGCAGATGCTTGAAGTTATTCATGCAGTAGAAATTCTTTTTAGAACAGGTATTCTAAGTTGATTCCTTCTGCTCTCTTTCCAGTGTTAGTGTGATTTCTATTACAATTTCAGTCTGTACAATCTTCATTAAATTAAGTTCTACTTAGAAAAATATTATTTGATTATTATTATTATTTAATAATTATTATAAAAATAATGCCTCCATCCGATGTTATTTTTATATTTTTTGAGAGCCATTATTTTTTTCAGTCTTAAACTAGTCCTGAAATCTAAAAGGACTGCTGCAGTTAGATTCACATATAGAAGAATATTATTATACCCAGTTGTTACAGAATTTTCTTGCATACCTGGAAATATGACATGATAACTTTAATATGATATGAAGAGCTATAACATTCATTCTTTAGTAATTTATTGCATGGATCTGTAAGAGATGCAACAAGCTTTGCCAAAGTGTGTTCCATTTGCATTGTAATGAACAATTGTCTTCTAAGAGATAGCAGAAGAAGATGTTAATGAGCTTTTTGCTTGCAGTTTCTTAGCCAAAATTAATTGGCAGAAATCAGCAGCTCATTTTCTTGAACACAAAGATAAAACATGCATTTTATTTTGAGCTTAAGATTATGCCATGTATCAGGAGAAAAATTGAGACTATAACACTTGCATGAGTGGTAGAGCAGCTGATTCACTATCTAATATTATGCCTTGGAATAAGACTTCTACTTAAAGAAATGAAGAGCTTCGGATGATTTTTCAGTCCAGGTTTCTTACAGTGTGCATTGCACATATGCGCACACATACACACAAACTTATAGTGTGTGTCTGAAATATAAAACATCTGTAGTATATAAAAATAAAGTGTTTGATATCAATATGGAGGTATTATATAACATGCATTGCATATGTAAGAATTTTGCATAATAATATGCATATGCAATTTTCAAAATTATTAGCCAGAGCAAACTGACTGAAAATTTAAGTAACTGACGTAAATAAGTCAGCTCCTGGCACAAAACATTATCTAGAGATGGTAAAAAAAAATAGACAAATAATATAGATTTTATTTTACTTAAGGTAAGTCTTTAATTAGAACATTAAAATAGAAAAATCCATATTTGCCAATAGGAGAAAAGCCAATTACCCATTTACTCTATTAACACTTCTAAAAGGGTTCATAAACCAGAATTTTTGGAGATTATTATTATTTTTTATTATCTTTTGTATCTTGAAAGCTGTTGAAAACCCACACTGGATGTAGCATTGCACAGAATAGAAGCCATATTGACCTTGCATGAGTAGGAAGTTGAACATACTTGTGTTCCAATTTTCCAGAGGGTAACTTGAAAGTGACTGATCTGAGTCTGTTCCTGTCTTTGATTCATCTCACTGAAGCAAGCTTGGTATAGACAACACCTGCTAGATTGTAATGCTGTAACTTTATGAAAGTGTCAGCTTTTCTTATCCTAAACTTATTCTGAAATATTTCCCTTGATAAACTCCTAATAATATGGGAAGACCTTGTCATCTATTTTAGATAGGCACGGTTACTCTTACACAGTTATTCACTGCATAATAAAAAGTAAAACAAACTGATTGCTTGTGATTAATTTTGGCCTTAATCTTTTTACTTTGAAGACTTAACCGTACCAATCATTCAAAACTATTCACTCTTCTTAATTCATTAACTCTTGATTGACTAGTTTTTCAGTCATATGATGGGATGCTGATATATACTAAAGTGTAAAGAAAAATATCATTTTGGATAGAGAATATACTGGTAACATCGTCACAATGGTGATCAACTTACCACAGGAAAGAAACCATGTCTCATAGACATGCAGACGAGTCAATTAAAGGAATTTATATATAAACCAATTTAATGGGTATTCAATAAATAAATGCTTTTTCTTTTGGTGAATTGCAAATAACTCAGCCTGAAGGAATACTAATTATTTAAAGACAGTGAGTTGCACTAAATATTGAATAAACAGCATCATAGACATAAATTTATTAACAAATTTCTGTGAAAAAGTTGTACATGAAGTGGAAATACTGGTGAAACATTCTCGCAAAAGACTCTCTAAAAAAGCCAGATCTTTCAGCACTTAGTAAGTTTTGCTTGATGTTAATATCCAAAATGGAGTCCAAAGAGGAGCTACAGAGCTGAAATTAGCTTACTACACCCATTGAGCCCAGTATGCTTTCACTAAATGCAATTATTTTTCAGTGTTCATTTACCTAAGTGGTTGAACTTGCCTGCAGCAAGGAAGGAAGGAATGCAAGGCTAGACCTCAAGCAATTACACAAACTGATTTTAAAATTAGTAGTCAAAATTAGTGTTCTTCAGTAAGTAGAAAAGCTAAGAGTCTAAATTAAAACTTATAAAAAAGGGAATAAAAAGCTTCATCGAAATGCACGGAAAACCATTAATTCCTAAATGTCTATGCTCATTTTTGACAGTGAATCCGCAGGTGTTTTGGACAAATCATCTGAGTAAATTAAACCCTCTGGAAAAGAAAGGATAATTTTTCCTATTCTCTGAAAGTGTTGTGAATGTGCTATTTAAGTTACTGCTTACAAAGTGCATTGAAGCCCAAGTGACTATAACTATAATTAAATAAAATAATAATAAATAAATTCATAAATATACTATCTGTTAGTACAGAAATATTAACTCCCTGTCTTTCAAATTTGACACGTAGAAAAGTTTAACTTACACATTATTGAATCTGTTTGGTTTTCCCTATGGAGCGTTGCTCTTTCTCACTATCAGTGATACTTTGTCTAAGTGTTTGCACATTTTACGTGAAAAAAATCCTGTTTCTGCTCATGTTAAGATATGATGATTGACTTAGGCCTTATGTAACTATTTACCTCTAATAAGAAGGCTTCTCGAGTGGAGGCTTGAAAAATGTTCAAATTTAATTTGTCTAAAAAACTGCAAGACAGCTCTTAGCTTCTATCTGGCACTTTCCTACTCTAGCATACATTATTCTCAGCCCTACCCACCTGCTCTGAAGTTCCACAAGCAACATAAAAAATTTCAGAATAAAACACAGAAGAGTTTGGGGTGCTGAATTATTTTTTTTTCCTACAATAAATCTTTTCATTTCAAAATGTATTTTTGTTCCAGTTTAGATCAAGCTATTTCTCCCTAAGCCAAACTCTTCTATAGAAGCTACTAGAACTTATCTAAATGTTATCTATTTATATTGAACAATTTCAACTTTATATTGAAATATAAACTTGAAAACCAGGACAAATAAAAGTGTAACTGAAACAAATTGTTAAGAGTATTTTCCCGTGGAAAATATAGCTGAACTCAAACCATTTGAATTAAAGTTTAGATCAGAGAAAAATGAGGGTTTTCTAAGGTAAATATATTTCATCAGCTATTTTTTGACAAATTCTGCTTACAGCAAACTCACTTTTAGGCAATTTAACATTCAGCTTGTATACTGTGGATGGTTTGAGCTGCCTTTTCAGATGTTTCCTTAATAGCAATCGGCAAACTGCCTTTGTGGTATTCTGCTTCTCTTTTTTTTTCCTCTAACATTAAAAATCACTGGCTAGGAATGTGTTAATAGAAACTAGGTAAATCTACATTTGTCCCTAAATTCTCTTGCCCTTTTCGCCACATTCTTATTCCCTGTAAGTGTCACAGTCTGCATTCTCTATTTTTTTTTTTTGTTCTTTTATCTTTCCCCAATTTAACAAGTTTCCTACCTTCTTTATCACTGCTTTTTGCAATATTGGAAAACTCATACCTATCTGCTTGAGTGGCTCATTATATCACTTTGCAAGTTAAACACGGTACTTCAGAGAAAAGAAAGAAAAAAGTGAAGAAAGGGGTTCCTCGCCACTTTTCATTTCTTGTTGTTATTGTTTGCTTCTGTGCTCTAGCAAAAGCCTTTGAATGAGGAGCTGCAATACTGGGGAAAAGCCTTCTCATGAGACAGCCTGGTTTGTGAACACTAGTTTCCTCTAGTATCCTTGGGCTTTCCTGTTTCATGCAAGATGAGCAGGTTTTCTGCTCATTCAGTATGGCCTCAGGCATTCTCTGAAAATGAGCTTCCAGCAAAAGCTGTGCTGCTTAGTCAAATTTAAGCAGCCTCAAACTGCGAATATTCTGGCCCTCTGTTCTCTGACATAATTTGGATCCTTAAATCCCCTCCTCAGCTAACAATTTTTCTGAGTAATACTCATTCATACAGCAGTTATTTTTCTCCTCTTTTCTGTAGCAGAATAAAGGTGCCTTTGCTTGCATGCACAGAAGCAACGCTCTCTCCTCTGCCTGAGCATTTAACAAATGACCATTCTGTCATCTGCTCTGCTCAGTTTCTAATTGATATACAAATCATAACACATCCATTTTGCAGCTTTCCACCTGAGCTTTCTACGTTTCCTTTTCCTTCATTTCTCTTGGAATGAAACCACTGAATTGGCAGGAGCCTCTGTGTGTGGAAACAAAAGTGTGAGGACTTGTTCATTGTTTCTTTCTTTGTTTTGACAAGGCATGCACAAAACAGATTTGAGAGCAGTTGTCTGGAAAAGGGGAACACCAGTTTTAAGTCTTTGGTTGCCCTCATTCAAAGTAATAGACTTTGGATTAAAACATTTTCGGTGATAGGAGAAGAGAGATGATACAAACATGCACTCTAAACTAGTTCCTTCCCCTGCTCATCCCCATTTTTTTTCAAAGGAAAAAGATGCCTCAACACATTACCATGACTGTAAAAAATGCCTTAGTCACAAATTATGAAGAGTGTTTAGCAGTCCCTTACCTTCAAAACAAAAACTATAAGAGTTCCTGAGGGCTCTAGGTGGGCTGATCCCAGCCCAGCTTCCCCCAGGGGCCTCCCCTGTCGCTCGCCCCATCCAGCCCACAGCCCAGGACCCCATGTCAGCTCCCTGGGGCCATCAGCCCCTGCCTCAGCAACACCACAGCAGGAACAGTCTGCAGCCCCGTCTCTGAAATGCTGCTTGGATCCTCTGGACTGAGCAGGAACCCAGCTGCTGCCTGATGCTCACTGATGGACCACTAGGTGCAGGTGCTGCCCGGCCAACACTGAAGCCACCCTCAGCTCCTGCTCCCTGGCCCTCAGGGACTGGCCCCTGTAGCTCTTGCCACTCTCTGGCAATTAGTTTGCTGTGACTTCACGTACCTCCTTTCCCTTTTGTCTTCCCTACAAAGAAAACTTCATGAAGATTTCTTCAGTCAAACAATTGATACATCATATGTAATCAAAGGTTCCAGGCAACTGTATTTACAACAATAATACTTTTTTCAATTTGTCTCAATATGAAAATTGTAGAAGGGGTTTCATGTAGTTTAGCACCACTGATGAGTACTACAGAGGCTCTCCAACAACTGTAAAGTATGTGGTACAGGTAAACAAAATAAATATTAATTTGGACCTTGTCTCATGTGTGATGGGGGATTGAAATCAGACAGCTGAAACGAGCTTCTGCCTTGAGCCATACATCCTCTTTCTCCAATGGAAGCTTATGCCCTTG
The DNA here is from genome assembly GCF_000699245.1 of Pterocles gutturalis. NCBI lineage: Eukaryota > Metazoa > Chordata > Aves > Pterocliformes > Pteroclidae > Pterocles > Pterocles gutturalis. The sequence continues at coordinate 11,598 of NW_010122977.1, forward strand.
AAATAGAAAAGATCGAATTGTCGTGAAATAATTCCTGAAACACTGCAATATTCAGTTCAGCACATGAAGGCAAAACAAGCCTGATTATCAGGTAGGTTTAATACATCAGGTGAAATACTAATGGTTAGAATCTTCTGCAAGTACTCTTTAGGGATGTCACCCTCTGAAAACCAACAGCCATCAGTGGAGCAGCATGCATGGGTAAAAGCAGAAACATCTCCAGCTGTTATATTTTAATTCATAACTCTAGGTGAATCAGAGACCTGGAAGAGAATTATATTGAGTCAATATATTTAGGATGAATAATTCTAATATTTATGTTAGAACTGTTTGCATAGTTAAAGGTGTAGTGCATGTATCACCTACTGTTTTTGTCATACTTGTATTACTATTATTCTCTTAAATTGTCTATGGAAAATCAAGCACATTTTCTTTAATAATAACCTTCCCAGCCTTTTAGGGTTATTACAGAATGTAACTTCTCTTCTTATTGTCTTGGACAATGACTAGAATGCTTTAGAATAGAAGAGAACTCCTGTCTCTCGATTTCCTCTCTACAATACTCTGCGGGTTGTGTGTGCATCTATTCATAAAGGAAAGTTTGTGCATAAATTTATGTGGGTGAGAAAGACTTCTAGCTTGTGTAATTGTGGATAAATCCACAGGTCTCAAACCCAGGGAAAAAAAGAAAAACAGAAGACTAAAAGCAAGGTAGTCCTTAATTTTGGCACCATTCAAAACCAGAATAGGAGTTCCTGAGCTGGAGTTTGAATTACTATCAGGTCATTTCTATTACAAGTATTGTCTTTTTTGTTCAGTGTAAAGGCATTTTGAATGAGAGGAGAGATTAACAGCTCACGTGACAAGAATGAAAAACAGAGGAGGGACAAAGGGGAAAAAAGTCATAGGTAAAATTGTAGTTCAGACAGCAACAGAATGATAAATACTTTTATTTTTCTTGAGTGCATTAATTGCTGCATATTGATTACTACAGAATTGCTTCTTAATGCAATGTTTAGTTTTGAAATCTATGAAGGTATAAACCTCCTTTAAATATGTAACTCCAGGTTTTACATACAACAATGTTTAAACTTGAGTTGTACAAACAAACAACAGGATTATCCACAGACTTAAAAAAGAGCTGCTCTGACTTGGACAAGGAGGACACTGGAACTTGTGCGTATGTTGGAGTTCACCATAGCAGGATTCCTGGTCCATGGCTGTTTTATTTGTTACAAAACTAAACGTGCCCTTGGCTGTTCCCTGGCATTGCTGTTAAGTGTCAAGAAATGTCTCAGGTCTATATTATTCAGTTCCTTCTCCAAAACAGGATGTGCACATCCAAATTGCCCACTGGGAATTGGTCTTGGACTGTGCTTCAGCTAACATTGTGCCCTGGAATTGTTCGAGTGAGTGATAGCTGTCTCTGCAGCAAATTATTGCAGGGGTCATTGTCAGCATTTTCAGAAACAACAGGCTATTAAGAAGTTCTGGTTCTTGGAAACATTCCCTGGTGCTTGTTAATTTGCCAGTATAGAAGTACCTGTTATACTTCCTGTGCACAGGAACTATTGTACCTCTGTGGAGGACATTTTATCTTCTTTTTAAACAGAAACTTCACACAATGTTTCACTTTTTGTAGCATGTAGCGTAAATTTTGGTTTAGACTAAAACACATTATTGTTTGTGAAATAATACACCATATAGGAGAGTGGAAAACAAATTGTACAACTGGTGTATGAAAGAAAGTACTTTGAGATTGACTAATGTACAGAGAGATTCTGAAACCTTTGTGGTAATGAGTAAGACCTAATTCTTTTACTCACCAAGTAATGGAACTAAATTAATGGAGCTGTTTTAATACAAGATGCTACTTAAAGTGAATGCAAGATAAAGATTTGTATGAAAAATAATAGAAACATAACTGTAGCAGGTTCTACCTTTAAAATTTGATGAGTAAATTTCAAGAAACTAATATTTAGAGAAAAATAAAATTTCAAAGGCAGCGGAAGTATGTATGACTCTGCAATGATATTGATAAATTTTCAAGCAAACTCTTTTGTACATATATATTGGATAGAGTGCACCTTCAGCTTTTTACAGATGATACAAAATTAGGATTAGTTTATGCACCAGGTGCCTGTATTGCCATTCAGAACCTTGTCAGGCTGAAAAAAATGGGCCAGGAGGAACCGCATAAAGGTCAACAAAGAAAAATACCAAGTCCTGCATGCAGGAAGGAATAAACCCAGGCACCAGTACACACCAGATGAAGAGCAGCTTTGCAGAGAAGGACCTGGGGTCCTGGTAAATATCATGTGGACGGTGAGCCAGCAGTGTGCCCTTGCAGCAATGAAAGCATCCTGTGCTGCATTAGGGAGAGCGTTACTGGCAGGTTGAGGAAGATGATTCTTCCTCTCTACTCAGGCCTGGTGAACCACATCTGGTTCCAGTGCTGGCTGCTCAGGACAAGACAGACAGGGACATAGTGGAGCAAGCCCAGCAAATGGCTGTGAAGATGATGGTAACAAGATATATATCACCTTTCTGGTTAAAGTTCCCTTCTGTTCCACTTAGTTAAAGACATAATTTACTATTAACAAACCTCTTTTTTACATTTTTTTCCAGGCTAACATAATTCCTTATAAACAATGTATGCATTTTTGTATACACATAGATATATATGTGTGTGTGTGTATATACAAATTTACATCACACCTTGGAATACACAAGATATGTTCAGAACAATGTTCTTGATACAGTATGCTTTTTAGTATAATTAACATGAAAAAAATTCTGTAGGATCATAGTCATTTCCGTCTAACACTGAACAAGGAACTTTGGAGGTAAATAGAATTATTCTTAAACCTATGCCTTACCATGTGTCTCCTTACACATACTTGGGAATTGTTCATTTCTTTAACTAACATCATTCAATAATAAGCCTTATGATTATTATCAGTAAGAGAGATACATTTCCTGTTCAGAGGTGATTTATGTGAAAACTGTCCAGTTATAGTGCTCTTCTTCGATCTAGAAATCACCTAAGTAGACACGTTTTTGTAAGGTTAAAAGTGCACACTGATTGTGCTGTACCTTTCACACCTTTCCTGATGATAGTTACATGACTGGTGCCACAACCAGGAGTTTGGCTACTTAGACCATGGGACTCACTTTGAGAAACCTGGTCTACTGGGGACTTATGGGGTCCATCTGTTAGAAAAGGGGAACAGCATCTTCGGTCACAGACCTGCCAAGCTGGTGAAGAGGGCTTTAAACTAAAGTTGCCAGGGGAGGGGAACCTCAATCCATCCCACTCCTACCAGTTTGATGCCAATGCCAGCAACAGATGTCCAGAGCCTGGAGAAGGATCACAGGTCAGCAGGAGAGCACCTGAAGAGCAACACAAAGGAATTCCAGCCGGTAAGCCAGCTTCATCAAGGGCCAGACTTAAGTGCCTCTATGCTAACACACTTAGGAGAGGGAATAAACAAGAGGAGTCGGAGATGTGCACACACCTGCAGGGCTATGAACTTACTGGTATCACGGACACGTGGTGGGGTGGATCCTACAACTAGAGTGTTGCAATGCATGGATACAGGCTTTTTAGGAAGGACAGGCAAGGGAGACAAGGAGTGTTGCCCTATATGTCAATGACCAATTGGAGTGCATGGAGCTCTGCCAGGGGATGGATGAGGAGCCGACTGAGAGTTTATGGGTCACAACTAAAGGGAGAGCAGGGACAGGTAACATTATAGTGGGGTTCTGTTGTGGGCCACCTGACCAGTAAGAGTGAGCAGATAAGGCCATTTACAGACCGATAGGAGCAGCCTGACATTCACAAGTCCTGGTCCTCATGGGAGACTTCAACTACTCTGATATCTGTCGGAGGGACAACACCACAGGGCATAAGCAATCCGGGAGGATCTTAGAATATGTTGATGACAACTTCCTTCTTCAATTCATACAGGAACCAATGAGGAGAGGTGCTATGCTGGACCTTGTTCTCACCAACAAGGAAGGGCTGGTGGGGAATGTGAAGCTCAAGGAAAACTTTGGCTGAAGTGACCATGAAATTGTGGAGTTCGAGATCCTTAGGCTAGTGAGGAGGGTGCACAAAAAACTCACTACCCAGGAGAAGATCAGGTTCAAGACCATCTAAGGAACCTGAAGGCGTCCATGGGACCTGATGAGAAGCATCCATGGGTCCTGAAGGAAGTGGTGGATCAAGTTGCTAAGCCACTATACATCATATTTCGAAAGTTATGCAGGCAGTCTGAGGAAGTTCCTGTTGATTGGAAATGGGGAAACATCAACCCCGTTTTTAAAAAGGGTAAAAAGGAAGACCTGGGGAACTACAAGCTGGTCAGTCTCACCTCTGTGCCTGGCAAGATAGTGGAGCAGGTCCTCCTGGAAATTATGCTAAGGCACATGGAAAGTAAGGAGGTGATTGGTGACAGCCAACATGGCTTCACCAAGGGCAAATCATGCCTGACAAATTTGGTGACCTTCTACAGTGGGATTAAAATGTTGGTGGATAAGAGATCATTTACCTGGATTTATGCAAAGTCTTTGTCACTGTTACACGCAACATTCTTGCCTCTAAATTGGGGAGACATGGATTTGATGGCTGGACTACTTGGTGGATAAGGAATTGGCTGGACAGTTGCACTCGAAGAGTTGTGGTCAATGGCTCAATGTCCAAGAGGAGACCAGTGATGAGTGCTGTTCCGCAGGGGTTGATACTGGGACCAGTGTTGTTTAACATCTTTGTTGGTGACATGGACAGTGGGATTGAGTGCACCCTCAGCAAGTTTTCCAACAACACCAAGCTGTGCAGTGCAGCTGACACACCGGAAGGAAGGGATGCCATCCAGAGGGACCTTGACAGGCTTGAGACGTGAGCCCACACAAACCTCGTGAAATTCAACAAGGCCGAGTGCAAGGTCCTGCACATGGGTCAAGGCAATCCTAAGCACAAATACAGGCTGGGTGAAGAACAGATTGAGAGCAGCCCTGAGGAGAAGGACGTGGGAGTGTTGGGTGAAGAGAAGCTCAACATGAGCCGGCAGTGTGTGCTTGCAGCCCAGAAAACCAAATGTGTCCTGGGCTGCATCAGAGGAATTGTGACCAGCAGGTGAAGGGAGGTGATTCTCCCACTCTGCTCCACTCTTGTGACACCCCAGCTGGAGTACTGCATCCACTTCTGGAGTCCTCAGCACACGAAGGACATGGACCTGTTAGAGCAAGTCCAGAGGAGATGGTCAGAGGGCTGGAGCACTGCCCGTATGAAGGGAGGTGGAGAGAGTTGGGGTTGCTCAGCCTGGAGAAGAGAAGGCTCTGGTGATACCTTATAGCAGCCTTCCAGTACTTAAAGGGAGCCTACAGGAAATATGGGGAGACACTCTTTATCAGGGAGAGTAGTGATAGGATGAGGGGTAACGGTTTTAAGCTGAAAGAGGGAAGATTTAGATTAAATATTAGGAAGAAGTTTTTTACTGTGAGGGTGGTGAGGCACTGGAACAGGTTGCCCAGAGAAGTTGTGGATGCCCCATCCCTGGAGGTGTTCAAGGCCAGGCTGGATGAGGCTTTGAGCAGTGGGATCTATTGGAAGGTGTCCCTGCCCATGGCAGGGGGGTTGGAACTCAATGATCTTTAAGGTCCCTTCCAACCCAAACCATTCTGTGATTCTGTGATAGAAAGAATGCATATACCCTTTAGAGTACGTATAAATTAAAGACCTACTTTTACAGCTACAGATTCATGGTTATATAAGAAACTGTGCTCACTACTTGGATGTAAGACCGGTCAATCACCTTGTCTCCTTACTGAGATATACCAAAAGAGTATTTTAAGAAGGAAAATGAACTATTCCTGTATAAAAAATACATACAGATTACCTTATTGACTCTGCAATTCTCTGAGGAATTTTAAAAAATACATGTAAGTGCCAGTTCTCCGGCTTTATCAATAGACTTCTAAAGTCACATGAAAGTCTGTCCTCACCTCCTCCAAGGTACCATTGAGCAATGTATATACCTGTTTCATTTTGCTAAAGTCCTGTAATCCAATTTCTTCAGTGCATCTGTCCAAATAAATTTAGGAGCCACAGTTTTTTCCACACCAAAAATAAGATTCAACAGTAAATTTCTCAGGCTTGCATCAACCCATTAAATAGTTGCACTTATAAATTTCACAAGCCATCCATAACTATGAAAACTCTCTTCACTGTTCCACCATAAACCTAATAATAGGAGAATCAGACGCTAAATATCCTTCTGTAAGCTTTTGTGAGAGTGGAAAGAACATCCATTATACAGGAGGACAGTGCAATATAACATACTCCTGAACACAGCAAGCAAAACAAGAGTTTCATTGATTATTGTAAATGATGTATTAAAAAGTGTGTTCGGTTCTGCTGGTAATGTATTATCTGACTTCCTTAGATCTCTAGGTGAAGGGTATATTGGACACTTAGAGTCAGAGAGATTCAGCATGCAGTGACAAAGGTCTGTGGCAGCAATTGAATACAGATAGTAATTTCAGGGCCTATGCAAACAGGTGAAATTTTTTGAACCTGACATATCTAATAAGAGGAACCTTTGACTGTGTTTGTTGGCCTTATAGTTATTGAAATCCTTAAGAACACAAGCCTTCCATGTGTTTGTTGGCCTTACAGTTATTGAAATCCTTAAGAACACAAGACTCCCATTGGCTGTTCTTATTTTACCTCTGTAGTTTTAAATGCAAATTGCTGAAACAGGGAAAACTGCAAGGAGTCTTATTAAAGAGGCTAAATTAGTCAAGTTAATACAGCAAGGGGAAAAATGAATGTCCTCTGCATTAGCGTTTGTCTACAAGAGACTATAAGAGCACAAGTATATTAACTTACAAAGCACAAAGTATATTCTACGCCCTCTGCATGTATACGCTTGTGGTGCATGCTAAGGCAGAGAAAGGTTCCTGAAGAAAAAAACAGGTGTCTAAAGAGTGGTCTATTCTTTCTAACTCTGTAATTTTTTCTCTGTTCAAATGCAACGTGATTTATATCTTTCTAATAGTCTCCCCAGCACCGCCACTTTTGAAAACAGGACTTAAAAACCCCAAACCTGTGGAGATCAGGAGATGCTCCAAAACTTGTTTTCACACTCTCCCATCCTGTTGGCTGTCTTTTCTCCCTGTCATAGCAGCCCTCATTAGAATAATTTAACCCATAGATCTCCCCAAATTTATAATGAGTATGTGACTCTTTTCAAACCTTACTCTTGTAAACATTGACCCAGACTTAGATTTATCAATTTTTTTCTCTTCAGTTTCTTTGACTAAAATCTGTAAGATCTGATTTTCAGGTGTTGCCTACACCATATCTCTTGCTTTAGTCCTTTCTTTAAAGTGGTTCAATTCTACGACATATGAAAATGTGGATATGATGTATCTGTGCTAATGTTTGTTGTTATTTTTCTCTTGGAAGTGTGCAAGTGGATCCCAGAGCAGACCCTTCTTTTGCCAGCTGCAGTCCATCAGATTATCCTATGATGTTTCATTTGTGAAGACAACACAAAACAATTTAAATAATAATCTCAACAAAATATGTTTGTGCCTATTACCTCTGTGAAGATAGAATTGAAACTGACCATCATGCCAGCTGGGCAGGGGTTAATGAAAAAAATCAGAATATATACTGGGTGAATTAAATCTTTTCCAGTCAATCTAGCAACCACAACTTCTCTTCTGGAAAGACAGAAGGGAATCCTCCGGAAGGACACTGGGGAGAAAAAATGAAATAAATTAAATTATGTTACTGAAATATTTAACAAGACATACTCATGATTCATGAAATGTTGAATGTTTATGTTGCCGTATCTATGGTTAAACCCAAGAAATTATGTCTAGAATTATATTCATCTTGCAATGGAAAGAAGGAGAAAAATATCTTATTGTCTTATTATTAGCATGAGAAAAAAAAAAAAACCAAAACAAAACCAAGTATTTTTTTTTTTTAAGCAGAGAATTGCATGTGGTTCATCAAAGGTCATAGTGATGTTGCTAGAAGAAATGTGGTTTTGTTACCATTTCATTTTAAGAAGTGCTCACTCCATTTCATATGGTGTATGCATCACCGATGAAAAAAGGAGACAGACTATTACTGAGTTCTTTGAAACTTCCACCCCTTGGGACTACCAATGTGTCAAAGGTGTAAAGTGGTTCACCACATGATATTATATTCTAGGTGTAATAGGAAGGATTTAGTTTCACTGTAAAACTACTGTCATACCAGGAGCTTGCAGACACAAGTCATACTTATATTATTTGAAAAAGAGAAATAATAATACATTGCATGAAGTATTGAACAGAGCCTGGAAAATGAAGCTAGTCATATCTAGAAATATCTGCTTCTTGGCTTAAGGAGTATTTTAGTCTGACGTGACAATTTATTTTTTTTCATTTTTCATCTAACAATAATGAATTAATTAGGTTCTATTAGTTTTTCTTGCATATTTTTTCATTTTTTTAAATACTGTATGCGTTCCCACCATTTTATTCCTTCAGCATCTTATTTTTCTTATGACAACAAAGCAAGCTGCAGTGATTTCATCATTACTGAAATAAGTGAGCGTTATTTCACTACAATTACATCTTGCTTCGCTACAAGGTTGCAGGACATTTCTTTGCATCCAGTGCCTAGGATGTTGTTCCTTCATGGGTACTGTAACAACCCCAGTATTATTACTATAGGGACACACACACAAACAAACACATGCACACACACAATTTAATTACAACAGAAAGATGTCTGTTTCATATATTAATAATAGAAAATAGACTATGATTCTCCATGTAGTCTCTGCCTAAATGCAGTTGTCAAAAAAAAATTATGAGATTATGTTATAGGATAGTTTATTAGCAACTTTCAGGACTGTCAAAATGGTGGTGACATTTATTTTAGCAAAGCTGAACAGAACAGCAATTCAGCCTATCACATCCACATTATCATTCTGAAAACAGCTGCTATACTGATGACACATCTATAACTCTCCAGAAGAGAGATAATGAAAACATAAACTTCAAAGGCCCTCTTATAAAAATGTTTTTGTATCTTTGTGAATACATTCACTGAGATAAGCTATGGTAACATTGTGGGTTTGTTTGATTTTTTTTTTTTTTTAAACCATCAACATAAAATGGATCTTGGCAACTTGTGTTTATTTTCAGTGAGGTAGGATTTGTGTGTTTGTATGTTTGTTTTTTTGTTTGTTTATATGAAGGGTCTTCAGGACAAAATCTTTTAGATTATTCTGAAGTGAAAATGGCATAATAAAGACTTAATCATGGCTTTCCTTCGAAGGTATGGGTGATATGTATGCTCGGGTTTTGGGGAGGGGTTTGAGGGTTTTTTTTATACTGAATTATAAAAGTTCCCTAAATAAATCAATATTTTGTAAATATGACTTCAATAAATTGCCCAACACTATGGATGATTAGTATATTCCTCATTTTTGTCTTTTTTAATCTCCTGTTCTTAGATACACTTGTCATCTCGGATATTCACGACAGAGTGGACAGAGGAAGTATACAGATCAAGTCTTCCATCTCTTTATGTTGAACATGTACAAAAATCAGTTACATTTATGAATTCTAGTCCTCATGAATTTCATGACTGAGATTAATTTGAATCCGATGCCACTCTAATCCCCTTTTCCAAATTATTTTTGCGCTATACATGCTCATTTTACAGATATGACTGCTGGAAAGGAATTTACAGGAATTTTGGGGGAGAGTTCGTGCTTATTCTATTATCTTCTTTTTTCCTTATTTTTTTTTCTCTCAGTATTTATCTATAATTTATTTTTAACCACAGTTTTAAGGGCCATACACACTCCACAGCTGTTTCTAGAATTACCCAAAGTAATGCACAATTTCTCTTTGATTTTTCTGTGTAAATATTCCTCATACCACATTTTGCTAAAGTAAGTAATAGAAAAAAGGAAAAGGGAAAAAGAAAAAGGAAAAGAAAAAGAGAAGAAGAAAAATAAGAAAGAAAAGAAAAAGAAGAAGGAAAAGAAAAAAGAAAAATAAAAAATAAAAAAGAAAAAAAGAAAAAAGAAAAAAGAAAAGGAAAAGAAAAAATAAAAAAGAAGAAAAAGAAAAAGAAAAAGAAAAAGAAAAAGAAAAAGAAAAAGAAAAAAGAAAATAAAAAGAAAAAATAAAAAGAAAAAAGAAAAAGAAAAGGAAAAGGAAAAGGAAAAGGAAAAAGAAAAAGAAAAAGAAAAAGAAAAAGAAAAAGAAGGAAGACAACAAAAAAAAGATGGATGAAATAAATTTTTATGGATTTTTATCCATTTTTCTTCTTCTGTCTCTACCAAAAAATGTTCGTTTTGTTACGTAAAAAAGGGGGAACCACTGTGGGAAAGACAGAGTCCCTCACAGAAAATATAAAGCAGAGCGTTCGCCTATAAGGCAGTAAGAGTTCAAATTCCCTCCATCACAGGAAATAACGTAACCTTATCTCCCACACCCCAATTGGGGCACTAAAATCCTTACTAAGAATAGCTAATGTTTTATCTGACAGAGTGGCTGTGGGGGCTTTTTCCCCTTTGTTTGTTTTGTTTTGTTTTTTTTTATTTTTTTTGTTTTGTTTTTGTTTTTTTTTTTTTAACTCCCAAGACTAATTTAGTGATTCATATTGTAAAAATGCCTGCCAGAGAGGGATCAGAGGTGAGCTGGGAGAAGCTTGTAGATCTTAAGGAGATCAAGTGCTAAGTGTTCAGCCCACAGGCAGCTGTAACCATGCCAAAGTCCAAATTTTCAGGGAACCTTTCTGAGTGAAAAGTCAATTGCCTACATACTGTAGTTTACTGAAACACTGGATGGCACTTGATCGTGGTTTCTGATCATTTAAATATTGGAGAAGGTAGGCAAAATGAGGCAGTATAAATCCTCTTATAGATTTAACAGTGATGTTCTTTCCTAGAATGTGCACATTTGCATACTTATATTATTTTTCACCAAAATAAAACAAAGAAGAAAAGAAAACATAGGAGTCTTTCTGTTCCTGTTAGATTTTCAGACTGAAATTCAGGTCAAAGAGTGTTAGTCTGAAGTAGCTTTATTCTTGTACCTGCAAGTTATTCAAAGGAAAAAACCCAACTCCCCAAACCTATTCAGAGTTGGTCTTTGATATCCTGGAGCCTGTTTCCTTTCATGGGATCTGAGAACAGAAGACATTTCTAAGAGCTGCTGTAAAGAAATAAAATAGCTTAGAATGATAATAGGCGTTGAAATACAGTTTAAAATATGTATGCAAGACTACCATTCATGCAGATCTATATTCTTTTTCACAAATATCAGCCTACATAAATGGCACTGCATTATACCAGTTTTCTGTGTCTGAGTGTTTTCTGTACAAGTTTTGGCAAGTGCCATATTTGAAATGTGGACTCTTCCAAAGCAGCACAAGCCCTTCATCTAACCACATGCATTTATACTAGAGTGTTCTCCGTTTACTCTGAATATATACACAAGCCATTCTCTGTAGCAAAGGCATGCATTATAAAAATATAATATGCATAACTTGCTTTTCAATTTTTTTTTATTTTACTAGACACAGGAGTGAAAAGTAAAAGCAAGGCCTCTAAAGAATATTCAAGCCTACTAAAAATAATAAGCTATACTGTTAACAAGGTATACATACCAAGGTATATATAACTTCAGTCTATTTATAACTATCAGGCACAATGGAATAACAATTTCACCCTTCTAAAATTAGTATCTAAACTATCACAGTGCCAGAGTAATTTTTTCCCAAAAAAATCATATTTAGCAAGAATGGAGTGTCACAATTTAGAGAACTGGTGGAGTAACTGAAAGTCAAATCCACTGTTCCTCCGATTTCTTGAAAGCATATTTTAGTGCTTATAAAATTTTAATTGCATGTCAACTGTGTTAGAATTCTTTCCAATTAAGAGTATTTGCCTTGATTGTAGGCAGCACATTTTATCTTTTATTCCAGCAAACCTGATCTCTTAAACAAGTCATAATCTGATTCCTAGATGACATTCCTTTCTTAAACCTCACTTGTATGAAGTTAATTCTGCACACTGAATGAAGCAAGTGTCATATTTCATTTTTATTATTGCATGCAGTTTTCACCCACAAAAGAGAAAATAATCCACATACAGAAAAGGAAAATTATTTTCATCAAATTCTGATTGAAGCAGACAGCTACTCCTTGACAGAGACCTCAATCTAAGGATAGCACTTGGTCTGTTCCTAACTTGAAATATGTGAGTCATTTCCACTGACAAATTTCAAATCTGCTAAAGTGCAGTATTGATTCAGAACCATTATTTTTAAGACAATGATCCTTTAAGGCACAATGAGCATCCGATGTCACCGACACATTTGGGTGTGGAGGAAATAAAGAGTGGATCACCAACATAAAGCTGGAACTGTATTATACTTGTCCTTTAAACATACTAGACATATAATACATAAGCAAGCAAATTAAGTAGGACAATATTACCACTCTTGCACAGGGTGACTTTAAGTATCCTTTGGTGACTCATTCTATCTTATTTTATAATAAACTTCTTTTATATAATCCTTTCCTTGAATGTGCCATTAAAGGAGGATGACAGAAGGTAGGAGGTGAGAATGACTAGACAAGTATTCAGCACCAGATTGGTATTCCATTAATATGAACTACCATTTCCTTATCATCAAAGAAAGACATTTGCTTGGCTATCCACAACCATAAAGTTTTATTTTTACTAGAGTCTCACATGAAAATAACTCTATATCTTAGAATATTATTTCTTTAAACCAATAAATTATTTATTTATTTAGTGTTGGCAGAGATTCAAAGAGGAACATTATGTTTTCTCAGCAAAGGTGCTGTAAAAAGCACACCCCTGTGTCTTGCACAGGACACAGAGCATCCTCTATTCTGCATTATCTTTGCTCCAAACACCCAACCAGGAAAAAAAACCAAACCAAAACAAACTACTAAACCCAGTGTTGCATTGGTTACATTAACTTTTATTAATTATTTATAAATAAAAGTGGCGTTTTTAGCTACAACTACACAGTCAGAAAAAAACAGCCAGAATTGCGAGTAATTATAAATCCACAATGAAAATATGCTGCTAGTCTAGCCTGTAGTCTGTTTCTGTAAAAACAAGTGATCTTTTGTCTGGCCATGCAATCATGCTCAAAAATCTTAAAATGGCTTTTTCCGTACAAACTTGATGACTATGCTGACTATAGTGAGAATAGGATTTCATACAGAGGTTTTTGGGTTTTTTTCAAGATTAAATTACGTAGATTGAAGTTATAAGGTTTTCTCCTTTTAAAACCTTGTCTGGTGAGGTTCGAATGCATTTTCCAGGAAAATTTGCAGAATTATGTATAGATAAACCAAGAATATTGCTGAATTGTAACTGATTTAACATTATTTTGTTCAAGACAAGTAAGAGGTTCTCACATTTTGGTTTTAAAATTTAAAAATAATTTTAGATTAATCAATTAGCAGATTAATTAGTTGCATCAGCCATTTCTACCTGTGAGGTATCCCAATCTCCAACATTTCAATTCAAGTCTATACTATAACAACCTTTCTACTGCTGTCCTTTATCCTCTCCACTATTCCCTAATTTCCTAATCCTCTGAAGAGAGTAGGTGGGTAACCTTCATTCTGGTTCTACACATTTATTTAGTATACTTTCAGCACATTTTGTGTGTGGCACACTTAGCCTGTGAACCAGTTGCTATCTCCAAGGCAACTGGTCAGTAGCCTGGTTGTATTTATGTTCCTGGAATGGAGAGCAAAGGAATACAGAAGAATGGCATTTCTCCTGTTTTGTGTGGCACAGAGGTATGGAGAGAGGAAGACAGGAAGAGAAGAAGAGAGAAAGGAAAGCGAGGGAGAGAGGGAGGAAAGGATGAAAGAAGAGAGGGAAA